>NW_024582573.1:630773-702762 GCF_018398535.1 Haplochromis burtoni
TCTATCTATCTATCTATCTATCTATCTATCTATCTATCTATCTATCTATCTATCTATCTATCTATCTATCTATCTATCTATCTATCTATCTATCTCCTTGAAAGTTGGGTTCTGTCAGGTAACATCACAGCCTTTCAAGCATCTGAATTATTGGAATGTGATGGGCTTTGTTTTACACGTTGGGGTTATGTCTGTGCAGGAAGAAGTACTTTGTCTCCACACGTTTTCTCAGTTTCAGGCTAAATACAGTACTTAACAGTCTGGTATATGCTCTTTGTACTCCTGCGTATTCCATTTTTTTATTGTTATTTTATCTGATATCTGACTGGTGGTCATCTTTGAATTTCAGAAGAGGTGCATCCAGTGATTGGCAAATTTCTCTTTGCACAAGAAATGACAGACTTCCAAAGTTGCTCCCATAAAGTGGGACATCTGGTGTCCTCAGAAATGAAGGCTAAAATTGATGGGTCACACATCTAACCTGTATTTTCTTAAACATCTACAGAAACGTGTCTCAGTAATAATAATACATTATGCTTATGAGTAATGAGGGTTTGCTAAACACACTAAATATGTCTCCTTCTCTCCATCTGCAGCCAAGGTGGGGAAGACCTCTCTCATCATGTCACTGGTCAGCGAGGAGTTCCCAGATGTGGTATGAATGCATTCCTGTTTTGCCAGAAACTTAATCACTTAATAACTTAATGTTACTGTACCCATCTGGGATTAAACGTGCCCACTATTTACCTTATTTTGCATTGATTTGACTGTGCTATTTACGCTCTGTAGCCAGCTCTAAACATCTCTGTATCCCAGGTTCCCTATCGAGCTGAAGAAATTACCATACCGGCTGATGTTACACCGGAGAGAGTTCCCACACACATTGTGGATTACTCTGGTATTTGAAGGAACATTACTTTGTGTGTGTGCATGTGTGTGTGTTTTATAAATAAAGAATTGGAGCATCCTTGTTTTACTTAAGCAAGCTCATCTTCCCTCCACAGAGGCAGAGCAGACGGATGAGCAGTTATTTCAGGAGATTTCCAAGGTGAGTCTGTGGATTTTGCTTTGCTCAGTGAAAAGTTTTCGGGTTCATGTAAAAGCTTAATGCTTATGTGTCGATCTGTCCTGTAGGCAAATGTGATTTGCATTGTCTACGCTGTCAACAACAAGAAGTCTATAGAGAAGGTGAGCTCCTCTGCTGCCAGAATTTCCATATTTAGTTTGTATATCAGCTGAACTGTATAATATGTAAGACTCTGGTGTGACAGCGTGATACTAAAGAATTGGGTATCATGTCTCTCTGAACTGAGAAAATCTTTTATCGTATCTACTTGTGTTTTCATAGGTGACGAGCCACTGGATCCCCCTCATTACAGAGAACACAGACAAGGACAGCAGGTACATACAGAAATATTCTGGGCTTTTGTTTTCCACCAAATGTAAGAAGAGAGTGGGATCAGATTCTCAGTTTGTGCAGTTGTGTGTGTGACAGGACAGGCAGCTGCAAAATATTAGGTCCTGTAGCAGGAAGCCAGACCTGGTAATTTTCAAGTAGTGGTTAATGTAATGACCTACACTCCCAGGATGATTAATGGTTTTTTTCCCCCCTTACAGTGTCTTCACTCTAAGCAAAAAGCAGCAGTAGAAGTGTCACATTTCACACAAGCAGGTTCACCAAAAAAAGAACTGATATGTATACTCACTGGTCACTTTATTAGGTACACATTGCTAGTACTGGGTTGGAGCCAGTCAGAACTACCATAGCTCTCCCTGGTGTAGACATTCCTCAGCAATTTGCATCTTGTCATTATGGCGTCACACAGTTGCTGCAAATCCATCATGTGACTCCTCCCTTTCACCACATTCCAAGGGTGCTCTATTAGACTGAGATCTAGTGACTGTGAAGCTTATTTGAGTGCAGTGAACTCAGTGTCAAGTGTTCAAGAAATCAGTTTGAGACAATTTGAACTTTGTGACTAGAAGCAGCCAACAGAAGACGTGGTCATAAAGGGATGGACATGGAAAAATACCCAGGTGGCTGAAGTGTTTAATCGATGCTCAGTGGGTACTAAGGGGCCTAAAAGTTTGCCAGCAAAATTACCCTCACACCTTTACATCACCACCAGCGTCTTTGGTCAGCGGTTGCTGTTGTTTAAGTGCTTTATACTGTTGCCTTTCTGCTGATGTTTGAAACACTGGTAATTCTACTCTGACCTCTTGCATCAACAAGGCCTTTTCATCCAAAGATCTGCCAGTTTTCTCTGTAAACCCTAAAGATGGTTGTGTGGGGAAAATGCCACAAACTAGATTCACATGTCTAAATGCATGGTGTTCCTGCCGTGTGATTGGCTGATTAGACATTTGTGTTAAAAATAATTTGAACAGGTATACCTAATAAAGGGGCTAGTTGGTGTATATCAAGCAGTTATTGTCTGTTAATCACTTTGCTTTGTGGTGTTGACATTTTCAGGGTTCCCCTGATCCTGGTGGGGAACAAGTCTGATTTGGTGGAGCACAGCAGCATGGAGACCATACTTCCCATTATGAACCAGTACAGTGAGATAGAGACTTGCGTTGAGGTGAGACAGTCACCACTCTTATTGCTGCCACCATTTCTCAACAATAAAACACAGAATGGCAGATTGCAAGAACAATCATCTGCTTAGATTCAAGTATTTAAATAGTTTGCTTCAGACAGTGGACATCAGTACATTCTTCTATTTTGTGCTGAACCTAAAGAGGAAGAAACACAACAGAGTTAATAACAATTAATTACAATGACCTTTGTGCAGAAACTTCCATCTTTACAGGAACAAAGAAGAACGGCATTTTTTTTCTCTTAATAATGACATCCACACTTTAGCCATTGTTGCTTTTAAGGGATCTTAACAGACATGTCATTTAAACAGTTAAACAATTTTAGTCTTGTGGATGTTAATATAGAAACAGAGTTGCTGCAGTGTGATTGGCTAACTTGATATTTAAGTATAAACTAGAGAGGATAACAGCCTAAAGATAATCTTTGCCACTTACAGTATATTCACTATTGTTGTCTTGCTTGTAAACACTGACCTAATTTGGCCTGTTGCATTTGTGTGAGTGATGCCTTTTGGTTCCCTTTTTTAATTCTTCCTGAAAATAGTGGTATTTCTGCATAAGTATTTAAATCTAGGAAGTCAAACAACTGTGAAGGGTCACGAGTTTAAGCCATAACCTGTTTAGAACTTTGAATTCAGCACGAATTCAACTCTTCGATATGAAAAACCAAAAAACCCTCACCAGTTTCTACCAAGTTTGCTTTCTGTTGAAGTTAGTTCAGCCTGTGGGGTTTTTTTTCAGACTGTTAATTGGACCGGGCGCGCCGCTCAGACAGATCACGTGTGTTAATACCCTGTCTGGCAACTACTTAGTCACCAAAATACACACACACACACACATATATACACACACACAGGTAGGTAAACAGGGATGGCCCTTTGCTGACTGGACTGTTTGCTCACAGTGCCGCATATAATACTTATGAGATCAAGAAGCCTCACACTGCGTATTAATGGGGCTTTCAAATGAACCACTTCGATACCAGAACTGCATTACAGCACTGAACAGAGTGTCTGTGTGTGTGCACATGTGTGCACATTTTCTTCTTCCTTGTTGTTTATAGTGTTCAGCAAAGAACCTGAAGAACATCTCCGAGCTTTTCTACTATGCTCAAAAGGCAGTTCTCCACCCCACTGGTCCCCTCTACTGTCCAGAGAAAAAAGATGTAAGGATAAATGTACACTACATGACTCTTGAGCTGTTTAGTGTTCTGAGTTTGTTTCACATTATGGGCTGGATTTGAACTCTTAGCAGAACCTGCTTTTGTTTAAAGAACGTTTGATGTGTGTCCATGATTTTTCAGATGAAGCCACTTTGTGTAAAAGCTCTCACTCGAATCTTTAAAGTGTCAGACCTAGATAACGATGGTAATCTCAACGACAACGAGCTCAACTTTTTTCAGGTAAACTGGTTAAAATAGAATATCCAGGCGGTCTTTATTGTTCCCTCCTTTCGGTGGGAGACGGTGAGCTAATTCAGATAACAACATTTGCCTGTCTGCCCATAGCGGACGTGCTTCAACACCCCGTTGGAGCCTCAGGCGTTAGAGGATGTAAAAAATGTGGTGAGGAAGAATTTAATTGATGGCGTGTGTGACAACGGCCTCACTCTTAAAGGTAGGAGTGATGGGACGTATTTCTGATGCTTATGTATATACAAGCTCGCCTCACAGTGGGATTCCTGAGATCTATTTATTTTTTCCTCTCCAGGATTTTTGTTTCTCCACACGCTGTTCATTCAGCGAGGACGCCATGAAACAACCTGGACAGTACTCAGGCGATTCGGATATGATGATGACCTGGAGTTAAATCAGGACTATCTTTTCCCTCCGTGAGTTTTACTTTGACATCTAAGCAACTAAAATCTGCTCCTGCTCTTGCACCTCATTATATTTCCATTCGGCTGTTGGTTTGTGGCACTCTGTTGAATCATTTCCTTCCGTATTTGCTTGTTTGATACATTTTTAAAATATGCTTGCATTTATTTTATGTGTTAAATATGAATAAATGTTATTTCTCCCTCTCTAGGTTGAAAATTCCCCCAGACTGCACTACTGAGCTCAACCATAATGCCTACCTCTTCCTCCAGAGCGTCTTTGACAAACACGATAAGGTACAGTCCTGTATATCTGGTTCTGTATTTATGTTGGCCTTCACCCTGATGAGACACAAACAAGAAGTTGCTGATTGACATTTAGGAAGGCACTTTCCCACAGTCAAGTGTGACCACCTGCTGAGGTGTGATGTAACTCCTTGCAGCTGAGGAGGGATTGGCAGGGAGAATTAGCCATGAGGTTAGAAGAGTCAAAGAGTGAAAGTGACAGCTTGTGTCAAGATCTGCTTTCTCTCATAGTGATTAGTGTCCCGCTGTGAATGTGTGCCTTCAGTCTGTCATGTTTGTTTTCTCAGGTAGAAGTGACAGCCAGCCAGCTTAGTCCATTCTTTTTCTGAAGTCTATCAAACTAGAGCAGTTTGTTCAGTGTACATTCACCCACAAAATCCCACAGGAAATTATTCCTGCCACGAGCACCCTGTTCGTTATTTAGGTGTAGCTGCACACAGTAACTGATCCTTGTGTCTGTTAGGACCGTGACTGTGCCTTGTCACCAGAGGAGCTGAGGGACTTGTTTGATGTTTTTCCCTACATGCCCTGGGGGCCAGATGTCAATAACACAGTTTGCACTAATGACCAAGGCTGGATCACCTACCAGGGGTATCTCTCACAGTGGACGTAAGTAGGCATTAAACTGGTGTCCATGTTTATATGTTTCTGCTTGTTGAATGCTCCGATTGACTGATCAGCCACAACAGTAAAACCACTGACACCTGTACAGAAACCTTTGAAAATGGCATTTACAAGGACACAGTGTAAACCAAACATATCCCTACAGTAATGTTCCTCCCCGGTGGCAATGGTCTCCCACTTCCAGTGCTTTTCACCACACTCTAAAAAGCACTGACAGGAGAGAGCATAACAAAGAGTCCAAAGTTTTCATGTGGCATCTGAATTGAGTAAGCTATCTGCAGGATCTGTCAGGGAAAGCCCAAATAATGGAGGTCCCACCCCACAGCACTTACAACCCTACAGCCAAATTCTGATACAGGAAAGTCCTGTGTCCTTGCCCTGATGGGTCAGGACAATTCAGGGACACAACAAAGAACTATTTAAATAATAAACTGATGATTTTAATATTGTCATTTAAATATAAAATAATATTAGTTACATTACTGTATATGAGTTCATGTGTCTTAACTTCAGCTGCCTTTTGTTCAGGTTAACAACTTATCTGGATGTCCAAAGATGTTTGGAGTATTTGGGGTATCTTGGTTACTCAATAATTGCTGAGCAGGAGTCCCAAGCTGCAGGAATTACAGGTAAACTCTACCATGTAATCCTCATTTAATCACAAAACTGTTTTAAGAACAGTTAAATGGTGTAGTTGACTCTGTTGGACTGTGCACAGCAGCTGTCTGAACTGATCCTCTGGTACTTGTGTTTGTATGTGGTTTCCTTCGTGCAGTGACCAGGGATAAGAAGATTGACCTGCAGAAGAAGCAGACCCAGCGCAGCGTCTTCCGCTGTAATGTTTTTGGAGACATTGGCAGTGGCAAGAGTGGCTTCCTACAAGCCTTTCTGGGTAGAAACCTCATGGTAAGCAGAACTAAGCACCAGCTCAGCCATCCAATACACCAGCATTGCAATAGCTATAGAATGAGCAGTGCACATAGGCATGCAGTAACATATTGAAGAGGTATTCAGAAAGGTGTTTAGCATGTTTAAGTGGGGTGTATTATGTGAGAGGCTTAGATTGGGCTGCCTGAACTGGATTTCAGGCTTTGCCATAAACATGTTTTGCTTTAACCTGACTGACGTGTTTACTCTGAGACACAGCAAGTATCAAAAAAAGGTTCCAGTAAAAAGGTTTATTTAAATGCCTTAACTCTGTACATTTGGGATTATGTCAATATATATATTTTTTTTTTTGCATTGCTGCATGTATTGAAAATGTCATTCACATCATGTTTTAATTAACGCCAGATCCTCTTCTGTCTTCTCAGCGCCAGAAGACCATTAAAGAGGAGCACAGATCCTACTATGCCATCAATACAACCTATGTTTACGGCCAGGAGAAATACCTTCTCGTGAGTATCAAACACACTGCTTTAATCATTAATGAAAACACATGGCGGCACATATATCTTCTATCCTTGCAGTGTGGACACTGTCTTCCAGGCAGATTTTTTTTTTTAACATAAAGTTACTCTAATTATTTCTCATATTGGGCACTTTAATGTAGCTCCTATACTTTTATTACACATTATGTATGTGCTGACCTTCAGTAACGGTACAAATACATTTTGTACTGTGCATGCACCGCTGTGTCTTGTACGTGAGGTTGTCAACTGTGATCCATGAAGGCCAGCCCAGCTTGAGGTTGGCTGTTCTTAGCTCGCTCTATGTAAGCTTCTTATCATGCTCGCCTAATGCTTTTGTCAAGCCAGCATTTGTACTTGCTTAACAAAGGCATTAGCACTGCTGTGCCTATTTTGACAAAGTGCAAGCACAGTGCATGTGCTGTAGGGATACAGAGGAACAGTTGTTGTAAAGTTGTAGGCAAAATATCGAATACCATAGCATACTGGCTTCTTTTAGATGGCAACATTTAGCAGATGAACCTCAATAGTTGAAATGGTATTGATTTGCACATTGACTGCACTGTTTGTTTTGACACTGGTTAAAGGACCTTTAAAAGGTTCACCCTCCAGGGTGGATTCCACTCCCTCTGTCCTGGCATCCATAGTGAAGCACAACAACCCTGTTTGTCTTGGCACTTATAGGCAGCTGGAGAACAAATAATTAATGAGTGTGATTCACTCTGTTGTCCTTGGATGGTTGTGTGCTTCTCATCACTTTGGTTTTCATCACTGTGGGTGGGTTTTTAAACTGGTTAGATACTTACTGTACAGTAGTAGTTACTGTAGTTACTGTACAGTACTGTAGTTACTGTAGTTACTACAGTAGTTAACTAAAAGTAAGTATCTATCTATCTGACTTTGACCATTTTCCCTCTGTAATGTCATGTGCTTGTGCACTTCTGGGTTGCACTGGTTCTGCTTACAGCACAGCTGCTATTTTTAGATCGCTCCCTGTACAAATTCCTCAACTTGTGTGTCTGCAATTTCATCATGGACATCAAACCTGCACTGAGACAAGACTTCAATGTCTGTGTCAAACAGAAACAACAAATGTCTATGGGGCCCTCTGGTGATCTGGTCATCAGATCTGGAGCACAATGAATGCTCATTTTATTTGTTATTTTTAACACGGACTTGGTTGCACTCATGAACTTGGCTAGCAGGGTAAGACAGGGACAAACAAAGTTTCTGGTCTAAGGGAAACCAGCACTTTGTGTGTCCCTCACCCAATGCACTGAAAACACATTTTCTTGTACACTTCTCACTGTTTACGGATTTGTGTCCCTGCAACCTTTACCCTAAAATGAAATTCATTCCAAGAGTCGCTGTTTCCAAACACTAGATGAACTCCAACGCACCTCCTAGACACACAAATTTTAAAAACTGGAATTCTAGGAAGCAATTGAAAAATGCCAGCAGCACTGCCGAATGAGATCACAGCAAACTGAGTCAAATTAGCACAAACTCAGCATCTAACATAAAGTCCACACACATTTTACAAGCTATTTAAGCAACTGTGACCACTAGGGATGTGCCAAATTAAAGGAACTATGGTTCAAACTCAGCTGTGTTCCTCTAGCTTAGTGGATTTTAATTAAGAGATTTAGAAAAGAGAGTATTTCCACTTTAACCAATTAATTTTAACCACCTTACCTCTCCAGCTTCACGAAGTGTTTCCTGACTTCGACTACCTGTCTGACTCTGATCTGGCCTGTGACATCGTCTGCCTAGTCTATGACGTCAGCAACCCTTACTCCTTTGAGTACTGCGCCAAGGTTTTCAAGGTAAAACTGTTTTTAGTGTTCACATTGTACCAAAACACAGATGTTTGTCCACTTAAAACAAAAGACCACCACAACCATAATCATTCATTAACGAGTCTTTCTCCTTCAGCAATACTTCATGGACAGCAAGACGCCATGTATGATGATTGCAGCAAAGTCAGACCTGCCAGAGGTCAAGCAGATGTATGGCTGCAGTCCTCTGGAGTTCTGTCGGAGGCACAAGATGCCCCCGCCTCAGTCTTTCACTTGTAACGCAGCCTCAGCACCCAACAGAGACATCTACACCAAACTTACCACCATGGCTATGTATCCGTAAGTATGCAGAAATTTGAAACGTCAACCTGACTGTAAATGTAATACTTTGTTACGAGTCACATTTTCAGATTAGATTCCCGAAAGGGTAAAAAGGTAACTAAGAACATAGTGAATTGTATTTAATTCAGAGAAATCCAATTATTTATTAGTGCTAACTGAAGTTAATCCCACTTAGCTGTCTTGTCTGTTATTGGAGGGCACTGTCTGAGTTTTAATTGAAGTGCAGCTTTAGTTTCGCAGCTCTGAGATGAGCTTAGCTGACAAATTAGAATGAGAAGATTTGTGGAAAATATGTTTTTCTTCATGATATCCTGTTTTTATTTTTTCTATTTATATATTGTTAACCCTTTAACTATGATATAAGGATATGATGAGTATAAACCATCACCCAGAAGAGGAAGATTTATATGCATTTATTAACTGCAGCTGTAATCTCATAGTTTTCTTGTTTCCTCCAAATGATTACATAAATCCTATATTATTTATGTTTGGTAATTTTTATTAAAGCTGTTGGTGCTGGATGAGGTTTTTAACACAATTTAGAGCATTCTTTATATCTCCCTCGGGTCTGGAAATGCGGACCGACAATATAGTCCTCTAAATCCTTCGCTCTGGCTCCAAACATAAGTTTTAGAGGATGTTGTGGTCTGAGGTGATGAAGTAGCTGAGTCACAGTTCTCGTTTGCTGCTGTAAAAGGAGGCAACTTGCAAAGTTTTAATTGTGTTTCCTGTAGTCCTTGAGGATTTTCTGCCCTTTAAGACCCAACTGTAGAAATAAATCTGATGAATCATAGAATACTCCCCCCCCCATATGGTTAAGATTAGTCTGACAGTTTAAATACAGAGCTGTACTCTGTGTAATATTCCCAGGTCCCCTCTGGGGATGCTCCTGCTGTCTGCAAGTGTCAGTATTTGTCATCATGCGCCTCACTCGACACACATTAATGCACTTCACTGGTCTCTGGACATGTTGCTTTTAGTCTGATGCCACTGTGTTTTCCACTGTGGATACACGGGCCTCCTGCTGAGCTGTAATAGTGATCTCTCCCTGAGCATCACACTCATGCCATCAGTCAGGCTTCACTTTACTGCCAACGTAAATCTCCTCGCTGCACGTTGTGCTATTATATGATTGCACAGAGACTTTAATCTTGAGGAGGTCAACTTTATTGTCTGAGATTCAAGTGTTTAAGCTGGAGGCGCCTCCATGGCCAATGCCTTTTCTAGTGACGGTTTCAGGTAGATTGAGATTTGTTTTTTTGCTTTTATCACTGTTTCTGTTTTCTCAGGTTTCTTAAAAATTCTTTAATTTGCTTGAATTTTCTTTTCTTTGTTTTTGTAGAAATAATATTTAAAAGATCAGCATAATAGGTAACATTTTCTTTTTCTCTCAAAAGGAGAAACATTTAGCCTTTTATCAAGCTGCTTCTCTTGTGATCTGAACTACACTGGAGCCTTTTAATGGTGGCGGCCTCTTTCAGCTTTTAACTTTGTTTTTGTTTGTCATATGTGTCCCGTTTGTCTGTATGTTTGTTGGCGTGTGTGCGTGTACGTACCCTGTGTCTCTCCTCAGCCACGCCCGGCTGCGCTGCATGTGCACTTGTAACCGGTGCACATTCTGCTTGTGTCAGAACTTCCTCAACTCTGAGCTGCTGCAGACGGTCAGGGCCAAACTCTACGCTGTCGTACTCCGAAGGTCTCTTACAAACTTCTCTTATCTTTGTTGACGTGTTGGCGTTTATCATTTTTATGTTTTTCACGTTTTCATTCTTAAGCTGCTTTTTTTTTTTTTTTCTGTGGCATCATCATCACAGCAGACCCGGCTGGTTGCACCAAAGGGACCAGTTCTTACCCGTTAATTCTTAATCGCCAAATTCGAGGATGGTGGTGAACCTTAACTCATCCATGCAAAAACCTCATATCCTCATTCCTATACAAATGTACAGAAAATATTCGATTTGCTCAATATTAGTAACTTTCCTTTGGAGCAACATGAGTCTTCAGTGTTGCTGTAGATCTGTTTAAATGCTTCCCACGGCATATATGATGCTTGCTTCTGTCTAATCTGATTTTGTTGAAGTTCCAGTCTTTCATACTTTATTTCTTATACTGCATTTATACTGCTGTTCTGTAATGAAGAATAGAAAGGCCATTAAGTTTACTCGCTTTCCCTCTACAGTCCTTTTTAGTTGTCCTCATTTTGCTCATTCTGTTTTTTCATCTCAATCTTGATATTGCTTTATTTTTTATAAAGACTTCATCATCATCATTTTTTTCCCAGTGTTGACTTCAATCTGATTGTCATTCTGTTGGTATCAGCTTTGCATATGTCACTGTGCCTCAGCCGTCTCATCTAACAGAGTTGTCACAACTCATTTCTGGTCTCGCTGTCTCATGCATCCGTAACTAAACCTCTAAGTCCCTCATCTGTTTGACTGGCTTTTGCTTCAGCGTCTCAATATGTCACAGCTCTCTGCTTGTTCTGTCATCCGCTCATCAATATTTTCTCAATGTTCATTTCTATGCGATCCTTCTTTACAACTAATGTCACTGCTTATTTGATCTGTTTGTCACTTTTATTGGAAAGTTGAGAGCTAATCGGGGAAGAGAAATAGTTTAATTTTTGTTTCGATGTTAAAGAGGATGAGATGTCTGTGAGTCACTTCTGTCCTAGTAATGAATTATCTGTGATCCTGTTCACACTTAGTTTTAAAATGCATCATCTTGGGTGATCAGTCACAAGTTGACGGCGTTAAATCCAGACGTAATAAACCAACAACAACACACGAGTCACTCAAACAACCTGCCCGGGTTGTCTGGGAGAAACTTAGCCGCATGTCTTTTGTAGTGTAGTTTCCTACTTAAATCAGTTTAACTCAGTGGTTTTTCCCATGCTCATCCACCACAGGCGTACCGGTCATATAGTCAGTAACACGATGTGAGTTAAATCGGACACCATGAATACACATGATGGCGACAAATGTAACTACATCTTAGCTGTTTTAACCCAGTCGCACAAAAATGAATTTTAAAGCCAAGTGAAAACAGGGTTATGTGATATGGAAAATCAGTTGTTTTTTTTGTTTTTTTAACTCTTTACATATGTCTCTACACTCTGCATCCCTCTATTTAACAGACACGTTAGCCAAGCGGACCTGAAGAGCTCGACCTTCTGGCTGAGAGCGAGCGTTGGAGCCACAGTGTTTGCAGTGCTGGGATTCGCCATGTACAGAGTGCTGCTCAAAACGCGGTGATCCTTCAGCATTCAGTCCAGCCCTCACTACCCGGGGTACATAAAAGCTAATTTGACCAGTCGGAAGTTTTGATTTTCCTGTTTTCATTGAATTAACTTTATGGAAAATCACTCATAATTCTGTTGTTTAATAAGCCCCGTTTAAAAATAAGAGATTTATGTGCAAATAAGCAAACATTTAGATTTTGTTTTTTTGCATTTTCATTTCTGTTTCTCTTTGGGGACGATACAAAGAAATATTTAATTTTCTACCAAATGCTAATTTGCTCAATCTGTCCTGTGCAAATAAAGATAATATATTTCTATGAAAAGAAACAAGGTTGATTAGTCATACTGAGTTACGTAAAAAGCTTTTTTTTTTTTTTTTGGTTGCTTGCTGATATGATGAACAATTTAGTGTCACTTTCAGTACGATAACGCTTGTGATGTGTACCATATGCAAGTAATTCTTTAGAAGAAGATGTAAATACTGTATTATAGCGTAGACTATGTGTACGTTTGATTTATTTGTGTCTAAAAGGCCACTTTTGAGTCACATTTCAGCACTGACTGCAGAGCTATTAACAGCACAATCTTTCATCATTATCACCTGGCAGAAATTAGGATTTCCTTTAATGGCCAAATGCCTGGATGCACATTATTATTTTTTTTAATTTTATTTTTTAAATGTTTGCTTTATTTATTTTATTTATTTTTTTGTTGCTACCTGAGCGGATCAAGATTATATCAGTGGAAGTGAATGTGTGAAATGAAAGGTCTGCTGCGCTCTCTCATGTCTTCCTATGTTGGTCACTTTACATTTTATCTGTATGTATGCAAGTACTTGTCATAAAGTTTGCATGCTTCAAACTTTTTGATGACAGTTCAGTGTTTTAAGAATTATTGTAGCCCAACGTCTTCACAGCTTCTCCTCATTGCTTGTAAAGTCCCCAAAATCGAGGACTCGCTGATCTCTCCTGGTTACAAAAGGTGTAATAATTTTCTCTAGATGCTCATTTTCAACCAAATGCAGCTACTTGCTTCACTGCTTGGTTTCTGTATTCATTCATCCCTGCCTTTCCAAGAGTTTACATTGAATAAATATATCTGAACAATGTGGTGTACTGGAGTTATTTTATTCAAAGATTTTCTTTTTTTGAAAGTTCTTATCTCCCGAAGACTCCGTTATTTATTCACAACTAATTAAATTATTGAAAAACAGTAACTTTATTCATGCTTTTATATTCAGGATGTTTACTACACTCTTAACTTTCCTCTTGTCCTCTTCTGGGCCTGTCTTTCTCCAGATTATATTCGGTATGCAACAATTTGGAAATAAGGTTTACCTTAACACAAGAGGGCAGCGTTGCTTAAAAAAAAAAAAAATCTCCATCAGTGGCTTGGCTAAACCCAGATTGTGAGCCATACAGTCTGATTCTGACTCAAGCCTGTCCATGTTTATATTTTTATACACACACACACGGTGTTGCGGTTATCGACATAATGTCTTGGCTTATTAAATTCAGTTTTGCTCTTCAGCAAGTGGTCCTCTCCCTAAATTGAGAACAACTCATTCTGTGCAGTAAAATACAAGTTAGAATTAGTGCTCATCATTCTGACTCATTTATAATTTAACAGAATTATAATGATGAAAAATCTCTGCAGGCTTTTTTGGGCTTTGGTAAAAAAATTTGCGTATTTTTTGTAACTATTTGGAATAACTTCATGAGGAATGTGGTGGAGGGCTTTTCTCCCAGAATGTTTTAAAGTGAGACCCAGTACTGTGTTAAAGTAGCATCTCCCTACACCCCAGAAGAGGCTTAAACTGAACCATAATTTATCCTAGATTTATTAAATAAGAGACGCTGAACTTCTGAAGTTATCTTCCAGACCTCTGGAAAATGTATAAATCCTTTGAGATGTGTTTTGCATCATAAACTGCATAAGGACAGAAACCAGAGGTTGCTGGAAGTTTCTACATAATGAAGTAGAGCTTCTTGGTGAATTTGATCCATTGCAGATGACTGAACCCCACAGGATTGATTTCACAATACGCAGCAATATCTCATGCTGTATGCTTCATTAGTTATTCCCCCAGTCATCCGCTGTGAAATGTTGGCATATCACAGCCCACTGAAAACTTTAAACTCCATTTAAAGGGAAACTTAGAAATCACTACTTGTCTTTAGAGACTACTTTGAGGCAGCCTGCCTTTGACTGCTTTTTTCTGGTTGGTGTCTCATCTTCATTGTGGAAGGTACTTTTCTATGTCTCTGTGAACAAAGCTCGATGTGCTGTCTTTTTGTCTGCTGCGGCTCTGCAGAGAGCGCCAGTTATTGCTCTCTGAGAAACTTGAATCGTGAGAAAACCTGTCTTTGCTTAGAATAACAGCCTTACTTCTTACTCTCTAGCTGTGATGTCTCCTACTGAAAACCTGATCGGGCTGTGGCTTAGAAAATTTCAATATTTTTTTCTCAAATTTTTTGTTTTTCTACAAAGTTTGAAAGAAGCAAAATTTATACTGTAAGTGATTTAAAGTCCTACAAGCATGGATGGATGGATGGATGATTTTAATTACCAGGTAATTAGCAGGAATTCAGTTTTTTTTAAGCAGAAAAATAAAGTAATATTCTGCATGTTTTAGGGAAAGGGCCATATTATGAAGTGGCTTAGGCAACCAACCAAAGACAACCAATGATATACAACATCAGATTCAACATACTTACATATCGACCAATGAGGCACCAGCAAGAATTAGCTGGGCATATATTAACCACCTAATTAATGTGAACCACAACATTTGAACTGTTGACTGTCATATGTTTTACCCTGGTGACCGGTCAAACACTCCATAATCTGCATAGTTATATATTTAATGTTGTTGCTAGTTTTTCAGCTAAAATAACTAAAGATACTCACTACTTGAAGTTACATACAGTGTAGTTTATTTCTTCTTTACTGTAAAAAACCTGAAGTTACTTGCTACCCAAAATTACTTACAATCAAAATGTTTCTTCCTTCCTGTAAAAACCCGAATTAGTACCACCTTATCCCAGTGCACTTTCTGGTATGTATTTCAGAATAAACTACATTGAAATTCCTGGGAGTTTCCGTTTAAATCTCTGGGAATTTTAGTTTCTATTAATTATTACTGTTTTAAAGTCTTTAAGTCTTTTTTCTTATATATATTTTTATATATTTATATATTATATAAAAAGATAACAGATTTGTGATGTTCTTGGTTAAAGCAAATGAATAAATGAGTGAAATAACTTCTGCCATTAGTTCAAATGTCTAGCTAAAATTAATGTGCTTGTATACATTTTAAATAGCAGACTAGTTATAGCAACAGATAATATGAAGTTAAATAAAAAAATTGTGTTTTCTACAGCAGACAGTGGTCATAGTAGCTAAAACTACTCAATAATGGAAACTTTTTAAAACACTTAACCTAATTAAACTTAGTCAGCATCTGTTACTGCAAGTATGGGATATGCAAAATACACAAACAAATAAATAAATGAATACAAAATATAAAAATGGAGAGAAGAAAAACAACATTTAAATAATTAACAATCAATGAGTCCATCACTGATTCACTCAGTCACTTTAATTTCAGTGCAAATAAACACTTTCACACCATCAGGAATGGTGTTAATAAAGAGCAGTTGGTGCCTGCAAACAGCCCTGAGCTACACGGATGCGAAAAGAAAGTGACACAGTTCAGGTCTTCATTTATAGATGAGCTAATTTCCCCCACATAGCAGGTGTTTTTCTAACCAAACATCTTGTCTCTCTCTGTTTCTTCTTCACACTCTCTTTCCTCATCACCTCTGTCCTTTCTCTCTGTCTCTTGGGTTACAGCTCTTCAGCTGATGTTAACACATGACCTGTGAAAGCCACCTCAAAGCTGGTTTTGTACTTGTTTTAAATGGAAATTCCTGGGCTGTCTGCAGCTGTTGAGACAATAAGTTTGCCGGTTCTCTGGTGTCTTTTATGATTTTATGCCTGGTTTTATAGTTGAAAAGATCAATTCTGGCTGAGCTTTACAGTAAGACAGGGTGTCATGAAAAAGTAGTTACCACCTCCTTGATTTCTTAGGTTTTTGCATATTTGTCACAATTCAGTGCATCGTCAGCCTTGTGTGAAAAACAAATTTCCCACAATTAACTGTGATTATGCATGTTTGTTTGAAAGCTGACTTTAATTTCATTAGCCACACTGAAGCCTAATTAAAGCCACTTAAACAGAATCTTTCTGACAAAGTGAAGCAGGTAAAAGATCTCAAAAAGCATCATGCCACAATCTAAAGAAACAGCTGAGAATCAAAGTCATTGACATCAATCCATCTAAAAAAGCGTTTCATTTTTATAAGGCTCTGGGACTCCAGCGAACCACAGAGACAGCCATTATCCAAACTTTGTGAACCTTTGTGAAGTAGTGAAGCTTCCCAGCAGTGGCCATCCTACGACAATGACAACAACAGAGACTCAATGACAAATCAAAGAAACCAGAACAACATCTAAAGAACTGCAGGCCTCACTTGCCTCAGTTCAGTGTTCACAATTTAGCAACAAGAGAGAAGTGCACATCCATGGGAGAGATCCAGTATGGATAAATCACTAGTGACCAAAAAGAACACAAAGGTTCATCTCAGATTTGTAAAAAACCCATCAAATGTTTTGATGATTCCCAAGGCTTTTAGAAAATATTCTGTAGACTTAAGAGACAAATGCTGCTTTATAAAAAGAACATCATAAAGTCAAACATGGTGGTGGTAGTGTGATGGTCTGGGGCTGTGTTTCTGCTTCAGGATATAAATAGAAGTGCAAATCAGATCGTAAGGTGTCGCTCATGCATCTGCTTCACCTGCACGGAGATGGTCATGTGAGGTAATGAAGAGTGAATTATTTGTGCAACCTACAGTAAGTTCAAAAAACTGCCATTAAACTTTTTTCTCTCCAGTGCACAAAAAGCACAAAATAAGAATACAGAATCTCAACACTGGGTCTGGTGACCTTTGACCAATTATTCTGTTTTCCTCCTTTTTTAAGCAACATGACAAAGTTCAGCTTTAATCCCACGTTGTTGTGTGGGAGTCAGGGAGAGACCCCCAGGGTTAAAAATATCAACTGGTCATATGGTTACCATGGTAATGCGAACACGAAGTACCTGGGGGAGGTTTACTTGATGGATACTGATCAACCCACACACTGCAGACCACATAATTTCTCCTCATACATGGCTTCCACCCAACTATTATGTTTGTTTGATGTCTCCTCAGGTAATTGGTATGTGTTTGTCTGAGGTGGGGCCCCTGCTTTTTGTAGCTGCGGGCTGGAGGGGACATTTTATATCCCTCTAAATAAAACGGAATTTATAGCTTTGGACACTCCCTCCTTCCCGCTTTTAGACTGAAGCGATTTTGTATGCTGTTTTTTGGGGCATGATTAATTAGTGTTTATAGCACAATAGAGCTGTATGCCAAGTGCTTGCTTACTGTTGTGTTGAGTTTGTCTTCGAGATATTTTTTGGAATCTTTACCTTGAAATAAAATCGTGAATGTAGACTTTTACAGTAATTTTGTGCTATAAAAATAAAGTGAAATGAATGGACTGTTTTAGATTAGATGGATCAGACCAAACGTGAAATGCTCACTCTAGCTGCAAATATTAACAGGGAAATGTTGAACCAAGATACTATGTCTGTAGTTTTTATTTGAGCATATGGTGGGACATTAAGCGAGGGTCCTCCCTTAGGAAATTTTAAGTGTCATAAACTTAACTTTATGAATTTCTTCACCAGTGTATGCATGGAAAACAAAACACATAGTGGATTACAATGCAGTGATTCTCTCTGGTATTCGCCATCATTTTTAAGAGTAATTGTCAGCTTTTGGCGCGGATAATTACCTTTACCTCAGAAGATTCTGTGGTTAAACCTTATTTTTGCATGAATATTTTATGCTTAATATTTATATTTTGGGAGCAAATTGCTTAAGAACAAACACCTGCCTGCTCCAGAAGTATTCTTTGCTTAGTAATGTTATCGTGTTTTCCCAAAACAAACCATCTGCTTCCTTAATGTTTTACGGGGAGGAAGAGATTAGGGCAAGTGCATGTTCTAATTGTTGGGTGGATGGGGCTTGTCTTTTGGGTACAGCTGTGCTCGACAGCTACAAAAGTCTTTTAAAACAAGACTTTTCCACAAACAATACAAATAAAAATAAATAAAAAATGAGCATGTTGTATTCCATATGGTCACACTTAAGCAGTAAAGATGAAGAACACAAGTCGTTACGATCGTGCACAAATCAACCTAAACCCCACGAGCCAGCGACAGCCAGCTGCTCGCTCAGGGAGCCGGAGTTCCTCGAAACCCCCCAGAGGCAGTGGCTGGTGATCCCTCCTCACCGCCGGCCAAATCTCTCCCTTTCTCCCTCCCTTCCCTTATCTCTCCGCCCCCACCTTCCCTCTCTTCTTCACTCCCTCTGTGCCTGGAAGGACGTATGCGGATGGAGCAGAGTCGCGGCGTCTCCTGGAGCTGATCCAACCATCCCGTCTGAGGCGGTCGTTTTGTGCCCCCCGCCCCCTAGTGAGGTTTCTTGCACGGCGCACGGTGGAGAAACCAGACGGCCTTTCCCGCTCTGCGCCGTCGACCGGCAGAAAACAGCGTGCCAGGTAACGTGACGCACCACAAAAAAGAAGCTGGCACATAACTGAACTTCTCTCCCAGTGTGCCATGTGCCCACGCTTCTGAAGTAGACTTTTACCTCTGCCCGGAGAAGCCATATGAGACTTCATAGGTCGATGTCGTCATCCCTTTTCTGGGTTTCATGTTGTTGTCACTACTGATGATGTAATTATTTTTTTTTTCAGTTGGATCTGCGTTCTGCTGCTGCTGCGTCGCACCTCTCGAAGTGAGAAGACTCGCTCTGCCAATGTGCGTCCCCAGCATCGCAAACTTGGATCGTCGCCTCTTTTCGTGGAAAGACTCATCTCCACCTCTGAAAACCTTTTGTCACTGCTGACTAACGATGTATTGACAAATTGTGTGACACTGTATGGATACTTTTTTTTTTATCCCCTAACTGGCTTTTACTAAACTGTCAGACGTCAACTTTTCCCTTGCGGATGAAGCTTTGCTTGCTCTGTCTATGTGAAAGTGCGTCGGGCATAACCGGAGTGCGCACACGTTTAATTCATCGCGGCGGGAGCATGGGATTTTAAACTACAGCATGTGGAGTCGTTCCTAAGGACCGCATCGCTGCTCTCCGTGGGTGTATGGAGAAGAGCAGCCTGAGAATGACAGGCGGAACCCGGGAGGCGCCGGTGAACATCTCTCCGGCGGTAGCGGCCAACGCAGAAGGCGAGGAGATCGAGGTTTTGGAAAGTACCGAAGTCATCCCAGTGGCTCCAGAAGAAGTAGGTCTACACAATGTGGCGTCAAGTGAACACATGACCCCTGTAACCTTTTGACATTTTCACAGTTATGAATCAGGACCTTCAGCTTCTTTTTCTTTGAGCGAAGTTAAACACAGTCCCTCTAAAATTAATTTCAGAAAGTCATTTGTCCCTAAATTCAGTGGCACAACTGACAAAAACAAGCGTTTTACAAAGACACGAGATGGAATTTAAAATACTGTTTATTCTTTTGAGAGCCGAGTTAGTAAAAGCACCCAGCACTTTGCTTCATCTTTTCAAAAGACACACGCTCACAGCATACTACCTTTTACACATAATGAGGCACACTTTTGGTACCTTGTTATCTTTTGCTGCGGCTCATTGACCGTAATGATCAGATAATAGCTGCATGTGATTGCAAGACTGCAATTATGGCAAATGCGCATAGTAAAGGAAGCCCTTTTGGCCGAGATTCATCATTATCAAACAGGTGCTTCCCTCCTGTCTGGTACCTGTTTCTGAGTTTATTTTTCTTCCCATCTATTCCTCTTATTCATTGCTTCACACGCTCTTTTTCTCTTTTTACTTGTCTCAGCAATGGAAGTCTCTGTTTGACAAGGTATGTATCACAACCTTTAGTCCTTTAGGCTTGACTTTTCATATGCATGTTTCACTCATCGTGGAACTGTGTTGTCTCTGAAGGTGCTCATCTGTGTGTGAACTGTTGGTGACCTATGTCTTAATCTTTATTATCCGCTCCAAGCAACACAGATATATTAATCTGTTAAAAACGGCATTGTCTTGCTTAAAGGTCATGAAACATAGGAAAGATTTAGCAAGATCAGGATTGCAGGATTGCACCAGAGGCAACGATATTTAATATTAAAAACTCCATATTTAGTGCGCTTTAGTGTGAATTGCCCATGGATCATGACCTTATCATTGTAAATGTGCTGTAACAGTGGCTTAATCACTAACAGAAGTGATTTAAACCTGCGCTGGGGGATTTTGCAAACTGGTAAAGGAAATGACATACAAAAACAAAAAAAAAAAAACATTTAGATTTTAGAAATATGATGCAAATATTTTCTGTTCAGCTATCACAAGTGCTTACTTAATATTTTTTATAGTTTCAAAATACTGCTAAACTTTGATCAGTTCCACAAAAAAGTAGCATCAGAGTTTCATGGGGTTAATTGACTTGAATCCTGAGTCTTTTTTCCCTCCAGTCCCAGTTTATGAATTAGGATGAGTTGATAAATATATTTTCAGATCAAAATCTTGCCTAGTGCAGCTTTAAATCCTTCGCCCGCTGGGTATGACGGCATAACGTGTAACCAGGTCGAATCGCTGTCAAACCAAACTCGTGGAGAAGTGGGGGGGCTGTGGTGGGTGTGTCATTAACTGATATCGGCCCCAGTAATACAATTAGGACGATACACCTGGATGGATTGATCTGTGAGTCAGAGCAGTCTTGTAAGAAACACATGCCACCATGCACACACACATGCACAGACACACACAACCGAGAAACCCCAGGAGAAGAGAAACAGCGACTGGCTGATCATGCAAGCAGCAGGTCTGACAGGACTGACAGACGGCAAACGAGCCCCCCTCTATCACACAAACACACGCACACTTATGCCCACACAGCTTGCAGTGTGTGCGACTACTGCATCACCTGCTCGGCATAGGGCCCCCCACTTTCTCATGTGGGGAATTGTGTGCATATTTATGTGTGTGTGTGCGTGAGTGCAGTGGTCAGCTGGGATTTTTAGGGTTGAGACTGAGGCTCGTGTCAGCCTCACTTTTAAGGGGGAGACAGAGGTCCCGTGGGATTATGGTGTGTGTGTGTAAGTGATGGCGGCATTAAGTGGGCCTCTCAAGCCGCTGTCTCCATGTGTGCTGCACAGCTTGGAGTTTCCTCAAGTGGGCGTCGGTCAGAAAAAAGCAAATGGCAGGGTCTCTACTCACCGTGGTAGCAACAAATATCCTTTCACTCTTTCAGTCTCCTTTCCTTCTTGGTTCACACAATGAGTTGGTCCATTTGTCAAGGGGCTGACCTCGGGGACCCCCAGCTTCTGTGAAGCAACAAGAGAAATGATGGGCCACTGAAGACCAGGAAAAGAAGGCTTTTAATCCACCCTGGCAGCCCGTGTTACTGCATGTGGAACAAAAGATGAAAGCTACTGAAAAACAAAGAGCAAGATCCAAAGATTTATGAGTCTAATGTAAAAATACACATTTCAAAGTTCATCTGTATGTGTGGAAGTCTAGTTTCCTGTGTTGGATACTTTATTTGGCAAATATAAGATGTGAATGAATAGAAATATGTATGGTTCAGAGATGTGGAACAAGAGAAGAGAGGGGTGTGACATGCAACAGGTCACCAAACAAGTTTTCAAAACAAAGAAAAGTCATGACTTAGTGGACTGAGCGGTAAGAGGTCAAATCAAGTACAGGTAACAAAGTCCTTTCTTCACGTTTATAACATATTATCATCGTATTTGAGGACAGCTGAGAACATTTGTCGATTCTAAACGAAAAAAAAGAGCAGTCTTTCTTGGCTGACAGGTTGTATACATTTGTTTCTTTAAAAGATATCCCAGTATGTAAACTTGAAAATGCCTCACGAATGAAAATCTCACCTTCTAATAACTAGATGTTACAAATCAGCTAAAAATACAGCGTCTAATGTTGAGGACAATGATGCATCTTTTCTGTTAATCAGTCCTGACACCTCTGTATGGTCTCGACAGCGCGCATTTTATCCTGTCATCTCTCTCAGTGATGTTTGCACAGCAAAGAAACTACAGGATCATTTTCTCTCATTCTTTTCAGCCTCACTCTTTGGCTTTGCTCCCAACTCTTTAAAGCAGTTTGAGCTGTGTAAAAAAAAACAACCCTTTGCCATCCTATCAATTTTACCAGCTCCCACGTGACTCTGTACATACAGCTATCATTTCTGGATTTCAGACCATTGGGGACAGGAATCAAAGTGCTGCGTTGCTCTGTTTCCCCCTCACTCCTCTCTCCAGTCCCTGGAGAGGATTTTGTTGCTGTATAAGTGCTTTCTTTCTCTGCACACAGGAAGCAAGAGAGCAAACCTCAGAATGCTTTGATTCATGTTTCCCATCGCCTGAAACAAACATCGAGACTCAACACAGACACAGGCGATATCTAATGAAGCAGAGGAGATGCTGTTAGCGCGGACAGCAGCTGCACTGCCCTCGCTCTCCCTCATAATCAAAGTGTCCCAGCCTCTGTTTGTCCTCTAGACACACAAATCTGAAAAGGCTGCAGTCATTGTAGCGTGATTACACACAGCACATGTCATCAGAAGAAAAAGAAAGGGCCCTTTACAGATTCTTCTTTCTACCCTGACTGATTTGCACACCAAAGCTCAGATAATAATGTTTCTTTTTTTTCTTTTTTTTTTTTTGAAGGTTTCTGTGGATTTAATCAATCCAGTTTATGTCTAGGATTTATTTGATAAACCATATTAAGCATGTTTAAATCACACGGTAAATTGGCGGAAACACATTTGTTTTGCTCAGCCAGGGAAGGCACATCAGATGGCTTTTTATGTGTGACTGGGAGCGCTAAAGATTTCTTTTTCAACCCGCTGGTAAAAAAAGTGTCTAAAAAGCGTCTCTCTCCTTTAGCTGCCTTGACCTAGATGGTGATTTTCTTACACTATTGATTGCGAAGAGCTACGTACACACAGCAAAGACTCAAAGTTATTATTTACCGGGGCTGGGACTATATCTGCGTTTGCGATTGCTGATAGTAGAAGTCCCCAGATGTACTGATTGCGACGTGGCTCAGCTCAAATGAGATGAAGCACCTGTAAAGGCAGGATATATACAAACCATAGATTGTCTTCCTCTTCTTTAGAAACTTTTCTTTAGCTAACTCTCGACTGAAGACGCACAACAAGATTGTTTGTCAATTCTCATAAATTGTCAGTGAATACTAATACATCTTTGATTCTGTGTGTGTGTTTGTTTATGTGCAATCCATAAGTGTGTCCACAGATGCCTTTGTGTTGACAGCATGCTCCCAATGCCACTTCGAAAATCCCCCAGGCATGCGCCCACAGGAGCTTAGTGATTAAACACTTTCACATGTCTGCATACTTTCCATGAAAGTGTTTCCCTTTTAACTTCATGGTTGGTGGCAAAGAAAATCCCAAAACAACTGACTGGAGCCACATAAATCAATGTCTTATAGTTCTTTTAGGAAGGTTGTCTAGCTGGGGAGATACAGTATACAGTACATGTCATTTCTTTTTATTCTTCCTGGAAAATGGGAAGTAGATACAGTTATTTATCAAAACATGAGGAAAAAACAAAGTTTGTTCAGTTCTAATGAGCTTGAAATTAGTATGTGGTATGACTGCCTTTATTCTTCATCACAGCCTGAACTCTTCTTATTTCTGGAAGTAGTCTTCAGGAACAGTTCTCCGGGCCTCCTGAAGGAGATTCAAAGCTCTTCTTTGGATGTTGGCTGCCTTTTTTCTTTCACATTTTCTGTAAAGATGATCCCAGAGAGGTCACAGCTCCGGGGAGGCCAATCAATGACTGATATTGTTCCATTGTGTGCTTTTCTGTCCAGGTATGTTTTTACTGCACTGGCAGTTCGTTTGGAATCATTGTGCTGAAAGATGAAGCCATTGCCAATCACACTGTTTACAGATGCTGTTGCATTTGGTCAAATCCGAATTCATAAATCCATCAATTTCAAAAGATCCCCAACCCCACTGTCTAAAATGAACGAGCCTTCACCGTGTTTTCCAGATGGCTGTAGACTCTCACTGTTGGGCTTCTCTCCTGACCTCTGATTATTTGAACCAAGAATGTCAAATTTGGATTCATCACTCCATAAGACCTGTTACCAGTGATTTTCAGTCCAATTTGTGTGTCATTTGGCATCCCTCAGCCTTTTCTCCCTGTTTCACTTCCTTAAGAATGGATTCTTGACAGCCATCCTTCATTTGGGAGCATTTCTGATGAGGCTTCAGTGAACCATAGATTGATCAACTGAAGGGCCAACTCTAGCAAGGCCTTTGTTGGATTGTTATTATTATTTTTTGTTGCTGTTTTTCTTTTGGATGTGGCTTGAAGATACTGCTCATCTTCTGTAGTGTCTTTTTTTCACCTTCACATGTCCAGTTTCCTCAAATTATTTAGTGACACGCGGCACACAAAAATATTGATCAATGGCTCTTAAACAATCATGTTTTTGGTGAAGAAAAAGTATCAGATGATGTTATTTTTGGAATTTAAAAAAATAGATTCAGCTAAATAATTGGAACACATTTTGTGTTTTAGCGACATGCTGCAAATAACGAAATACCTAAATACACAGAGATTGGTTCTTTGCTAAGTTGTCTGTTAAGTCTAGAAAAAAAGGTTCATCCCTTGATTTAGGTTCCTTTTTTGTGCTTCAATGATTCACAGCTCAGTGTAAAGTGATTTAACAGTGAAAATGGCCAGGTATAGGGATTGGCAACACGTTCTCACTTGAACATAAGCAAAGAAGTGGATATGTCAAAAGAAAAACTTCAGGAAAGTGTGGAGAATTATTGCTCAACAACAATAAAATGACAAGCAAGTCTGACTACATGGTAGCAAAATCCAAATAAATTAGACTGGCTCAATACTTTTGCACATTAGTGTATATTTTCCTGTAAACTGCTGGTTAGTGCCTCCTTCCTCATGACCCGTATATTATAAAAGATGTCAAGCATGACTGATTGAGGGGAAACCACGAACTTTGTGAATGATGGGCGTAGCCTCCTAGCATCATATACTGGATTTGGGCTCTGGCTCAACGTTAATGTTTTGGCCGCCGATGCTGTCGTTTTTTGGAGGCCAGAACTTACCACATTTGGATGAGAGGGTGGAATTAAACTTGGTTAGTGAGCTGCATTCATAAATAGTATGGGTGCAATGCACAGACACATATCTTATAATTAGTGTTAAGTAACATTCAAACACGGGGTCACCTAATTCTAGTATGCAGATAAAGAAGTTATCAAGCAAAAATCATAAAGGTGATATTTAGCAACTCTGTTGCCACTTAATCTGAAACAATGCACACCATAGGAAACAAGGATATCATGTTGTCTGAGTAAATGAGCGAATGGTCCACCACCCAGTTGACTGGCACTTAATGGAAAGCCAACTGGGAAGCCTCAGCTGCTATTAGCGGTGCATGCAGGGAGAGGATGTCTCGACACGCCCCATCAGTTTTACTTACACTAAAAACAGAAGGAGGTTTAGACAATGAGATCATGAACAGCAGTGAGTGAATCTAGTGGTAGTTAGGTATTGTGTTTGAAGAGGGTAAGGCCTGCATCATTTCAAAGAATGGCACCCGCAGACTGTAAAGGATAAATCATAAGGACCTTTGCCGCTCCCCATTTTCAAGAAATCTGAGACTAGATCAGATGGTCAATGTTTGTCCAAAATATTTCCAGGACAGGCGTTTTTTCCCTGTATTTGTACCTTTTATGTCCTTGATATCAATTAGCTTCTAATTGCTTTCTGTGTATAAATTTACTTATTAGTGTTTCTCTCTTTTATCCACATTATTTTTAGTATCCTGATGTGTTTATGAGCCTAATTGCCTCTGACACATACACAGATGGCGAGGTCACAGTTTGCTGACCTGCTCATCCAACGGCACACATGTGATTGACACCAGCTGAGTCCTGGAGATGAGCCAACGACAAACACTTTTTGAAGTGTGTTGCCTCGATTCAGGATCCTGAAAGCAAAATACACTCCGCCTCATTTTTATTGCAAAGCGCCTGGCCTGTGCGGTGATGAAATAACAGAGAGAGCCTCAAACATTTTCATTGAAAGATTTAATCAGTGCTCATCTTTCCCCCACTCCTTTGCCGCTCCCCTGCTCAGCTCTAAATAGATTTCCTTAATGAAAGGCACAGTTCCAGTTGGCGGAGTGTGAAAACAGTTTCTGCTTTTATGCAGAGGTAAAAATAGCCGCCTTGTCTGTCGATCTGTAAATGAGAGATAGACGATGCACCGGTTTATTTGTAATTGGCTACAGTGTGCAAAACACAGCAGTGGCATGAATCCGACGTGTCTCTTTTGATAGCTGAATGGCTCAGTAATTTGGCAACCTCCATATGCCGTGTGTTTGCATGCATGTGCATCTAGTAGATTTGTACACACCGGTCCTGAGAATGTAAATCCATTACTAGAAGTCAAGGGAGGGCAGTGAAGAAGGCGGGGTATGCCTATTGCCTTTTAGGACCAGTGTCAATGCGTACATTCTGATGGGGCTTCTTCACAAATCATCCCTGACGGGTCTGCTTTCTACGTTCTCTTTCATCTCACTTATTACCTCTCTGTCTCTTGTCTCGTTCTTCTGAAATGCGATTTGCCATCAGAGTTAAGTGGATGACACTGCAGATGTGACAAGGCTTCAGTCTCTGTCTGCTCATCAGTGCTTTTATTTAATCTCTTTCCATTAGCTCTGTTCACAGATCCACACATCACCATGCACTAGCTCATCAATGATACAATAACAGCCCAAAAACTGAAGGGCTACAGACGAAAAACATCAAATCAGTGGCTGATAAAGGAGCCTGAGGTATTGTTTTCAGCAAGGCTACATATATTGTGATTGTGAGCCGAGTGCGTGTCTATGTCACTGCTGACACAGCTCACAATAAGCTATTTTTTGTCTGGAAGATCATGTTGTAGTCTCTCTAGCTGTGAGATTGTGAGAGTTTTGGCTGAAACTGGGTTCTAGTTTGTTCCTGAATGATGGCTTTTGTTGGTAACCTGTCATTTTTGCACTGTTTTTAACCATTAATGCGGTGGCATTTCTCAACACCACTTATCAATGTTGGGATGGTTTAGTTAGCTCTGATGGTTAAAACAGAAGAGTTTAATTTTAAGAGAAAAGCTTGGTCCCGCTCTGTGCTGTATGTGCCAGCATGACATAAACTCTGGATCCTTTATTGCTCAATGTTACGCTTGTAGGCTGCCTGCAGTCAGCCCGCAGGCTCTGGCTTAAGCTACACAAAATGACTGTTTGATTGTTATGGTCCTGTTAAGCCACTGGGCTTTGCATAGGGCAAAGCACATCCAGTGTGCTCCCGAAAGCCAGCTTAACCTGCAAACACAATTTATACGTGAAAAAAAATCTTTTCATGTTGCAGCATGAAAAGAATTCTCCAAATTCTCCTTTTCTCCTTATTTATTCATCATAATAAATCATAATAACAAGATTTAGCTATCAGCCAATGTTCGGACATCAAACAAACACATTTGCTTACTTTGTTTAGTCTCAGGTATCCAGACTTGTTTTGTCCTCTCATGCTTTACACAAGCATGTTTTGCTGTCATTTTTTATTTGTTATTTGAACAAAAGTGCCAAAAGGATTTGCTTTTTATAATTATCAAACAGGAATACAACCTTGAAAATTATAGAAGAAAATAGATAGATCTATCTTTTTCAACACAGCCAATTAGCAGGCATGCTGCAAAAGGTTTTAGTGAGAAAAAAATAACCAAAGCTTATTTTCACCCATAAATAAAGCCAATCTAAGGTGTGAGATTTCAAAAATTCTGTTTTTTAGGTTTGAAAACCAGATTTAAGGGGCAATCGCAAAGGAAGCACTTTGCTCAATGTACATCGCTTTGTTGCTGACAACTGGTAGCTTCTAGGCTCGAGGTTGCTCTACACTTTATGGCCAAAAGTATTGGGTTGCACCTCTTAATCTTTGAATTCAAGTGTTTTTGGTCCAGTTGTCATAGATATTTCATGATCAACTATAACTGATATTATTGCAGTGTGGAACATAGCATATATAAAAAAAAGATGGAGTCATCGAGTCAGGTTAACTCGTGAATCATTATTCACTTCTACTAAACAGAAAGCACAACTCAAGTATCAACGCGCATAATAGATCATCAACCAGACATGCCAGTGCTCAATTCCACTGAAAGAAATAGATCTCAGCTCAGCTGAGAAGTGGCCGATTTTATAAAGTCAAGAACAGAGTTTCCGAGTGAGGTATGTTGAGGTGCTTAGTGTGTAAGAGTCATGAATGCTCTGCTGACTCAGTAACTGCAGCATTCCACATATCCTCTTTTATTAACATCAGCATAAAGACTGTGCACCAGGAGCTTCGTGGGATGGGTTACCTGTAGCCATGAGGCTGCTGTAGGTGTACAGTCCTTTATAATTATTGGTAGGTATTTTCTATATCTCATTTTAAAGTTGAGAAAAGTTTAAAGCCCTGTCCACACAGGAACTCAGTTACATTCAATGACTTCAAGAGAGGATGGGCGAAATACCTGCAAAGTGGGCGGGTCCAATTGAAACTTTTCTCAATGTTGAGGCAAATGATTGAGAGCGCAGGATAGCACTCATTGACATATGACAAGGTAGTAAATAAATGAGAGGGTTACCTACAGGAATGTCCACTAGTGATCAACCATCAGCGACAAAGTGATGCTTGATGAGTGAATCCCACTCATCAAGTGGACGGGCTTAACTCAGGATCATCCACTTTGCGTTGCCTACAGTTGTTTCACCTGTTGTCGTTTAAAGTTGATCATGCACGGAGAAACAAATGTAATAAAATATACTTATTCTCTTATTTACTTTATATTTGTATCGTTCAAAACACTAAGTGAGAATCATTTTGTCCAAACCAATCAGATGTAGAGATGCTCCAAAGTCACAAATGTAAGATGGCAAAAACTCATTTAGATAAGAGGATACATTTGAACACTCAATATTCACTTTTTTTTGTAGGTATTGATGATATACAATATGAGTTACAGAAGTAGTCATATGAAGAAATTAAAAGCTGTAAAAATCTTGCTCATTCTTCCACAGATGACAGCTAGTTTACTTTCTTCGTCTATTTCAACGTAGCAGTGCAGGATCACTGTTTAACAGAGTCCGGTTTCCTTGTAGCAGGTCATCACTCTGATCCTCCAGGGGATCAAAGACACATTGCAGGTCCATTCATTCCTCATTGTATCAACAGGTCTTCCCACAGGTTGCAGAGCTGTTGACAGATCTGGTCATGACCCATTACACATTACAGCAACTAGCAGCTGTGTGCGTGTGTGTTTACATGTGTGGCACACTTGTAAGCTAAGCAGTTCTTGAACCTTGTGGCACATGAAATACAAAATGACTCCCTTTTTCTCAGTTTATAGATGTTGTGTGAATGTTCTCCCCAGTGAGATATCAAGAAAACCACAATTTTAGGACGCATTCCTATGCCATAGGCCATGCAGGTCCACAATGAAGCCTTGCAGGTGTGGTGTTGACACAGGTACAATAACCCTGTGTTTGCTGTGTATACCTGTCTGTGTGTTTCAGTGCTCTGATTTCTTCCTCTTCAGTCAAGCACTTCCCATTAAGGAATGTTTCTGACTGAGTGTTCAGCTGAGCCAACTCTTTCATTCCCCTCTCTTCTCCCAGTAGAAGAAGCGTTTAGTGCTCACTAAGACAGATGGCACATTGACAACCACCTCAAACGAAAGCTGACAACTGCTACCGCAGATGTTTAGGCCCATGTGCTGGATTCATAATGCTGGCTGTATTTGCTGAGTTTGAACTCTAAATTGTTTGTTGGCTTTCAGATCACTTTGTCTCACTATGTGCTCAGCTGTCCGTGAAGCGCTGTTCTAACAAAGTGCTTCTCCAGCGACTCCTTGTTTATTCCCACACCTCCTTGTCTCTCCGGAGAGTTTGCAGTCATGACAGACTGTTGTGCAGACAAGAGGAAAAATGCATAATTCAAAGGTAATGGCATTTTTTTCTTTTTTGCTGCTTTTTTTTTTTTTGCGCCCACAGTAAAACTTTAGGTGGTGAGCTCAGATCGCATTTTTCTGGATTTACTTCTCTAAATTTACTAAAACCTTTTTCTTAGTTTAGGGGCATTTTCCATCCATACATTTGTCACAAAAACAAAACAGTACTGTGAAAAAAATCTGAATTTCTTGATTAAAGGTGTAATAGGTGCAATATGTTATTGAAACATGTCCAAAAATACATGGAAATATAGCACATAAGGCAAAAGCAGAGTTTGTTCAATTCTAATAGGCTTAAAAGTCAATATTTGGTATGAAAATCTTTAGAAGCTTAGTGATTAAACACTTTCACATGTCTGCATACTTTCATGGAAAGTATGCAGACGTTTGCTTTAAACATCATGGGTGGTGGCATAGCTGAGAAGATAGATACATGTGCGTACAGTATACAGTACCTGACATTTCTTTATATTTTTTATAGGAAAATGGAAAGTAGATACAGTTATTTATTGAAATATCTGCACACATACATTAAAATATAGTATAGAAGGCAAAAACTAAGTTTGTTCAGTTCTAATGAGCTTGCAAGTCAATAATTGGTGTGACCACCTTTATTCTTCAGCACAGCCTGAACTCTCTTTGTTTCTTTAAGTAGTCTTCAGGAGTAGTTCTCCAGGCTTCCTGAAGGACATTAAACGCTTTGGATGTTGGCCGATAGTGCTCTGTTGTGTGTTCTTCTATTCATGCTTTTACTGCTTTTGTTGAAAAATGAAGCTGTTGCCAATCAGAACCTTTCCAGATGATAATTCAGGGTAAATCAAAATCTGAAGACACTTTTCTATCTCCGTATTTCCATCAGTTTTCACACCAACACCATTCCCAATACCACTGTGTGAAATGCAGCTCCAAGCTGTAGACACTCACAGTTGTACCAGCTTTGAGGTCACGTGACTCTGTTTGTCTCTCATATTTTTCACAAGTTCTGCTAAAGAAATGGGAACAAAGTTTGCCTTTATTTATCTATTTACTTATTTATCTTTTACAGGCTGCTAGCAGTAAAATGTGTACAGACACAATTTAAAACGGATTCTTTTCTATGTATAGACACATATAAGAAAGATAAACACTGGAGCCAAGCAGCCAATGTCCAAAAACCCCTCCAAAACATATAAGACCTCCAGAAAGCCTGGAGAACTCTTGCTCAACACCACTTTAAAAATGAACAGAAAATGTGTCCATTCTCTCTTTTGTCTGTGCTCAGTGGCTTCTCTGGTTTGTGTTCACATGACAACTTTCCAGAAGCAGACTGTATATAACCCCCAAACTGGTGTCACTTTACTTAATAACGCACTTAGAAGAATATAAACAATTTACTTGACACGGTACAGGTGGGACTGTGGGCCCGGACGCTTCGTTATAACTTTTTGCAGAGCAGTGGTTCTCTCTGCAGCCCTCACATCAGGTTCCTCTGTCTGCCACATCAAGATTGGTTAAATAAATTAGGCGGACAAGTGACTTCCCTCAGACTCGGTGCCTGCCCCAGTTTCAAGATCAGGAAGCTGGCTTCAAGAAAGGGAGAGAGATGTTTACTGTTTACTAATGTGGGTAATCATAGAGTCACGATTGAGATGATAATATCATCACACATTACCCACAGTAACGATGGTATTGCACTGATTTTGTAGCAATTGATACATCATGACATCTAAGTAAATAACTAAATAAGAAAATATTTTTAGCAGCTGCATTTTGCTGTCAGCGTGTGTGTGTGTGTGTGTGTGTGTGTGTGTGTGTGTGTGTGTGTGTGTGTGTGTGTGTGTGTGTGTGTGTGTGTGTGTGTGTGTGTGGGACCTCAGTAGGTCACATTAGTGGAGAATTCTCTTTAGAGTGTCTGCGTGTTTTATTAGAAATGTTGGTATTTGGTGACAGCACAATGATAATGGTGTCCCTAGAGAAAGTGATACGTGATACTGATACTTAGCCCCATCCTACTGTTTCCTTACTGCTTTCTTATTTTATTTTGAAGTATATAAGGTTCCCTTGCATTTATTTATTGCCATGTTTGATGTTATACCTATAACGTAATGTAATGTAACATTGACCAATAAAACCCCCATAAAGGGTATGCCTTAGGGTGTCATCCTGGTGAATGGCGGTACTTTAAGATTATGCACATCAAGATGACGGTGATGAAAATGCTCAGCATGAGGTTCACTCTGGGATATCATCCACCGATGGATGACATCATAATGGCTTCCTCCATCTTTTGTATACAGTTTCAGAGTAAACCAGAGGAGTTTTGAATGTTGGCAGTTTTAGATTTCAAGAAGAAAGTCAAATTGAAGAAAATGCTTGTAACTTTGGATGGGTTTTATTCAAAAGTTTGAATATTGCAGATAAGAAAGGCAAAACTTTGGAGCTTTTCGTTGTATCTTGGACCAGGAGCTGTTGTGTCAGACTGTTCACATCAGGAGAGAGGCTCTGTGAATTGCGTTTTTAAGTCAGGAGTCCAGATCGTTCACATTTTTGCAGCCTTCTTACTGACTACGTTACCCATACCACAGCAAAGCAAAGGAAGCTTCCTGATGTTTTTATGTGATTCATGACATCGGTGTTTCTTTGCAAAGCAATTACAATGAATATCAAAAAAAGTTACAAAAAAACTGAGTTATGTTGAAATTGCATGGGTAGTAATCAAAGTGTACAAAGTGTATTTGGACTATCTTACACTAAAGGAAGGGAATAACTGGCTTTTTAATAGGGTATTATGTAGTGATTTGAGTTTTTCTGCTGACTTTGAACTCTATATAACCTTAAAAGATGAAAAGAGGTTTTACACACTAAAACATAATTTTGTTAGAGAAAAAGTTGTTATGCGTCTGAGAGTAAACGTTAAATATTAGTGGGGTTTTTAGAGATTTTGGAGCTTTTATATTTTATATAAAAGCTCTTTTATGTCAACATAACCGCTTGATTTGTTTGGGTGAGAGGATGGGTCAGTAACTCTCAGACATCTTGGGCCAGCCCGGCAGGCTCAGCAAATGTCCAAGGTGAGTGACAGTGCTTAGCTTTCACACAGATACCATCCTGTCTCCCCTGTGTCGTCTTACAGGGCATCGATGCCAAAGCCTGCCAGCCGGTCCAAAGTGCTGAAGTGGCTAACAGTGCCAAGGGCAAAACCACATCACAGCGTGCAACACAAAATTAGACAAAGAGGATCTGCAGCCATTGTAACTCCTTAACTTTCTGATTTGATGTTTACTGAATTCTAGCATCCTTTTGAATATTAGCATTGATACTGCTGACTGCTGCAGTGGCGTCTGTTCATAAAGGGGTAAATAAGATAAACTGCACACTGAATCATTCAGGTTATAAAACATAATCCAGACTGCATGTAATTTTGCAATGAAGGCCCATGGTAAAATACAGGGACATGAAATTAGGTCATAGATGGAGTTGTTCCCACTGATGATAAAAATTTCAGCAATTTTTCAGCAGTGTTTACTATGAAGCATGAGCTTCAGGGAAGATACTTTGATTCCCTTTCTCTCATGGTTGGACAGGCGTAACTGTTTTTAGACAAAATATATTTTGTACTCCTCAAAGAGAATAGCCTGTGTTGTTCAGCACTGGGGAAAAAACTGTTGCCATAGTTTTACAGCACAGTAATGTCAGACTGTGTGCTTAATTAAGATATTAGTAAGAAATAATAAATCGCTGCTGTAAGTTAGAATAGATCTCGGGCTTGATCCTACATCTCTTATGGCACTTGCTCATTACATGGACACAAGTTGTAAATTTATAGATTTGATGGTTGGGTTTGTTGATGGCAAGAAATTGCATCTTACATTTTCATTTTAGTTTCTCAACTCAGACCTATAATGCAGACACAGCGGGGCTTATCTGAGCTGTTTTAGACTCTCATGGCTCAGCTATGGCACTGGCAGATGCTGTGTGGGTCTGATGTGCCCCAGTTGTCATGTGAAAATGAAAGGTTTCACAGGGCTCTATGCAGTCCTGTAAAAATCTAAGTATAACCGTACTGTTTCCATAGGAATTTAGAGGGTAAGTTGCAGCACTGGTGTAGCTTATCAAATGCACATCATCAGTTATCATAAAGTGTGACTTCCTCTATGAAAGCAGATGTTTTAGCAGTTTGCTGGTCTGGAGCCTTTAAGTGTGTTTTAACACAATGCCACAATCTTCCCAGGAGTGGACATCCCAGCAAATTCACCTCAGTACTCAGAGAAACTGTAGCAGACTCAAGAGCTACATCTCAGTTAGTAGTACACTTAGAAAAAGACTGAACAATTATGACTTATTAGGAATGGTTTGCAGGAGAAAGCTTCTTCTCTCTAAAACATGACATCATGGCTTAAGTTTAAGCCGAAGTTGTATCTGAACAAACCAGAAGACTTGATGGAACAAATGGAACAATGCCCTTTGAATACATAAGCGTAGAATGGAGATGTTTGACCAGAATACACATCGCCACATTAGACAAAAACCAAACACAGCATATCAGCAGAAACACCTCATACCAGCTGCCAAGCACGGTGGTGGACGGGTAATAACTTGGGCTTGTTTTCCAGTAACCTTGGCATCTTGCAGTCATTGATTAGACCATGAACTCCTCTGTATAGCAAAGTATTGTAGAGTCAAATGTGCAGCCATCTGTCCACTAGCTAAATTTTGGTCCAAAATTGGACCACGCAACAGGACAGGGATCCCAAGCACAACAACAAATCTACAACAGAATAGCTGAAAGGGAAAAGCATCAAGGAGCTGCGATGATTCAGTCAACGTCCAGACTTCAGCCTGTGGTTGGATCTTTTCATAAACAAATGATTGTAAATCTCCATGAATCAAAGCACCATTGTAAAGAACAGGGGACTAAACCTGTTATGCAGTTATGTGAGAGACCGATGAAGTCATGCAGAAAATGACTATTTCAACTTGTTGCTGCTAAAAGTGTTTCTACAAGCTATTGAACTATGGGGCGTACTTGCTTTTTCCACAGGGCTACAATGTCCTGCACCAACTGTATTTTTCACATGACGGTAAAATTAATGAATGACTGAACTTTGGCTATTAGACACACCCTGAATAAAGACCCGCCAGTAGGGATGGGTACCGGTGTGGTTCTGACATAAACGGTAGTAACCAGACCGAAAAGCAGCGCACATTTCGGTGCTTTATTTCGGTGCTTTTTTTTCCTGAGCTGTGATACACTTTTAGCCAATCATTTTACGTTTCCGAGGATCGTAGGCGGGGCCAGGTACGTACGTTCTGTTAGAGCAGAGCTACAGATTAAAAATGTCCAAGGCGAAGCGGTCAAAAGTCTGGCTGTACTTCATAGCAAAATATGCAAACTCAGCAGCCTGCAACAAGTGCTTTAAGCTGATACTGTGATACTGTCAAAGGAGGTAGCACCTCAAATCCGATGAAACACCTGGCGACGCATAGCGTTTTTTTTAAAAGCCCAGAAATGCGCCGTATTTGATAGCTTGCTGCGAGACCTCACACCGAGCACATCTACTGCGGGTGGGTTGCCTGTTATGCAACATCCCCCAAAAACACGAAGAGGAGAGTCCTGGCCCCTAGCCCTGCCAGTGTAGCAGAAATGATGACGGATGATGGTGGCAGCAGCAGCAGCCGTTCTTCTCTGCGTGAGTAGCTAATTTACGTTGAGTAGGCTAACCACCTTATTACATTAATGCATGTAAGGTGAACTAGCAAACATCATCATAGCTACATGCTGTCCTCTTGTTTGATGGCAGATGCTCCCTTCACCCTGGCTAAAAAGGCTAAAATGACCAAAGAAAAAGTGGAAAACAGTTAAACATGAGAGGTTTAGGACAAAGTTTGTGTTTTTTCCATTGTTTAAGCACTACTTCCAGCCAAGAGTGATGCCATATATGCCCCATAGCTGCAGAAAAGGCTAACATTGTTATATTTTTACAAAAAACAGCTGAACATGAGAGGTTTTTGGACCAATTTTGTGTTCTCCATTCTTTAAGCACCGTTTGAGCACCGGCACCGTTTCAAAAGTACCGATTTGGCACCGGTATCGGATAAAACCTAAACGATACCCATCCCTACCCGCCAGTCAAGAACGTAAAGGACTAATAAAGCTTACTGCATTTGATCCTAACATTTCACTATCTGTGGAGAATTTACCAACACTGAGTCTTAGTGTGTTGTTTAATTTAATATCTGTTGAACTCACTGTAGGGAGCTAATTTTCAGCTTAGTAATTCTCATTTAAGGCAAATTGAGGACGGGAATTACTGCTGTGCTAAAAACTGGGAAATGTCATGACTGATTATTATAACTGTTAGATGAAACACAATAAAATTACACTGTTAACCAAACAGTATTTAATATAGATTGGTCACATTATGTCACTGAATAGGGACTATATTTTGGCTGACTGAGATACAGTCTCTCAAATAATTGTTAGCATGGGGGAACATCCTTAAACAGGCCTTTTATGTATAAGGATACACAGTGGTCAGAGGTTGAGATAACAGAGGCTTTTCAAATAGATAATAGGCAACATAGAAATTTTCATATAGCTTTTACTGTTGTAAATTGAGCTGAATTAACCTTCAACAATAGAAAACATGCAAAGTGCAGATATTTCTAGATATGGATTGAAAAGCTTTTAAAAGAAATAAATAGTATTTGTGGATCTTCAACGTTGCTTTTTTGTAGTTGTAATGTGTTTGTGTTCAGCTTACCTCAATAATTAGTCAGTGGATCTAAAGCTAGCTCCGTTCCTGTAAAAAATCAGAATTTGATATGTTGTAGTCAGAATGAATATTACTCAGCTTTCAGCTTATTACTCTGTCCGGATTTGTTGCGATCACTTTTGTGCTGTGGGGCAGTAAAAACCTCATTTATTGCAATCTCAAAATCTTTTGTATATCCACTTGGTCTCGTAGTGCTGTCTTGAGTGCTGACACTAACCGTAAGGATAACATAAGAGGGAATTGCTGTAACCTGACATTAAGTGAGAGAAGATTCATTTCACAGCATTGATAATGGAAGATTCTCAGCCTGTAAATCCATCCCTAATCCTTTGCCAGCCCAGTGGGGTATTTGCGTTTTTATGTGGTTGTGTCACTTCCAAATGTGGCTGTAGTGATCACAGCGCATCCTTAATGCATTTTGGTGCAGTCGCTCTGTTTACTTGGAATCAGATCAAACAAACTGCATGTTAATGTTGAGTGTGAAAACAGGGCCTGTTCTGTGACAACACCATCACCTTGTCTCCTCTGTTGCAGTGTTTAGTAGAAATCTTCTCAGAGTTACAGAAGGAGATGGGGGTATTCTTATGGTCGTCACTGGGTTTGCTGAAGCCACATTTGCAGACATAGTGTCTCGTCAGAGTGCCTGTCAGAGTCTGACACTGAAGTTGCCATTAGATAACGCTTATCTCCTTCAGGGGAAAAACTGCCAAGGTTATGATAACTTACAGTTCAATTTCAGGTGGAACGAGAATCCATATTTATTATTTTTACAACAGTCTTTCTGAAATAAACTTCACTTTTTAATGAGGTATTTATGTGTGTGCAATCACATATGACATATAACAGACAGTCAACACAGGATTACATAAAGTGCAATGTGCAAAAATTGCAAAAAACAAAACAAAGACAGTGCAACACCAGACAGAACAGAACAATGCAGGCACAAGACAGTGTGGACACAACAGAGCAAACATGTGCACACACAACAGTATATGTGTGTGTGTGTGTGTGTGTGTGTGTGTGTGTGTGTGCTTGTGTACTCTAATGAAATCTGTGCATGGATCTTATTATTTCGACTCTTTCTTATTCTTCAGTGAGGATATTGTGGCAACATTGGTGATTCAACTCAGACTGGGAACAGAAAAAGTGTCAAACGGACTCTTTTGCTTACTTTTCTTCAGAACTTGAAGATATGTAGATATGAAGATATGAAGATGCAAGAAAAGGTCAGGAGAGAGTTAACTTAGTTTGGCACAACCCACCCCCCCCCCCCCAAAAAAAAGTATAAAGCTGGTCATAAGATCCATGAGATGAACAGGAAGAGATGAAGGTGTTGGATCAGGAAATTTGGTATGCCAAATATACAGCAACTATTTTGTTACTCAGTGACAAGTGGGAGCTCAAAATGCCAGTGATGTTGTATGTCTGCAATTTAAGCTGAAGCATCTTCATCAATCCGGTATGTGCAAAATGGAGTTATGGAGCTGTTATTAATCATATCTGTTACCTAGCTAACTCTGATTTATAACTTATTTCAAACAGCTAACCAGATATAGTGTTTAGTGAAATATGCTCTTTTATTTTGGTAGCTAAAGTCATTTTGTTTGTGTTCAAGCACTTAACTACAAATATAGACTGTATATAAATGATGGAAGTAGCCATCATTAGCCACTGTTTTCTGGATTTCCAATTTTAAAACTTCAACTTTTTTTTTTTTTGGCCGCTGCCATGTTGCTAATTTTAAGGGTCACGAGTAACATGTCACCCTGACTTCCTCAATGAAGACCCCTGTCATACAAGCCTACAGAGCGGCCGGAGAATAATGTGTATTCCCCAACTGGTTGGTGAGTGGTTGCTGATGGTTGCTTGCTGTTTTCCGGATGAAACCAGTCACAAAGGGGATGTTGCACCAAAAACCTTGCAGTTACTTTGGTCATTAGCAGATTGCCACTTTCACATGTAGCTTGCATGGACTGGTCTGTGGATGGTCCCTGAGTTGAAGTGAAACTTGTAAAAGTACAACAGAAGCCAGAAATATAAAAAGTTTGTCTTCAAAGTAAAAGTTGTCTTACAGCTGCAACCAACATATTGGGGGCAGCTTTTTGAAGGCGAATTGTTTCTGTTTCCAGTTTGTGTTATGTGTTTCACAGAGCAGTTGCCATTTGTTTTCAGCCCAGTCACCATCTTTAACGCAAATCGTAGGCCACCATAGTCTTCTAATGACCGCAGGAAGAAGGTTTGCACTGCAGCACTATATCTCAGTTTGATCTAGAAACTGCTAGTAAGAATTCACATTTATCCTTAGTGACTAGCGGTTGCCAGAAAGTCTGAGGCCTAAGGCTAGCATGCATGTTTAGCAAGCTGCATCCATAAGCTGCATGGTGCATCGCCACAAATATCTGTTATTTAGTGACGAGTAATGCACTAATAAAATACCTGAATTTTACTCACCTAAACTGCAACAAAGACTTCAATAATTCAGTTAAAAAGCTTCAAACTCACTAGCATCACAAAGACAATCGAGACCTCTCATCCAGTGTAGGATATATTTTTAATGCCGTTGTTGAAGCTGAAGACATTTTCACATCTGAACATGGGAGCCAATGGGGATCGACTTAGCTTTATGTGTTGAATTTTGTTTCTATTTGAAAATGTTAGTATGAGTCTCAACTATTCTCAAATATTTACATAAAAGGACAAAAAAAACCTGAAAGAAGTCAGATATGTTGTTTTTTTGGAAAAAACTATATAATAACCTACACTTCCTGTAAAAACTTGATTGTGAGGTCTTTGGTTGCTGTATGAATGCAACATAACTGCCTCACATCTTAAACACCTTGAACTGCTTTTTCTGTTTTTTGTTTTTTTGAAACTCGAGTAATGTGGGTTGAAAGAACTCCCTTCTTCTTCTGCCTTAAAAGGAAAGGGGAGTCGACCATGGAGAGAGTGGGGATTGTCTCTTGCTCGCTGATTTCTAAGGATTATGGGAATAGGATTATGAAGTTGAGGGTGCCCGAATGGGACTTTCCACTACTGCCAAGGATCAGGAGACAGCTAACTGGCTGGCTGCCTGATTGTAGCTGATTAATAAAAGCTACTGCTTGCAGAGTGGCCTCCAAAGAGCAAATGAAGGGTTCTGTATACTGGTGTAACATGTCCTTTTGCATGCAGTGTGTTTCTTCTATTAAGGGAGAAATTCTTGTTTAAGATTGACAGACAGTTTCAAAAGTCCCACCCAGCCCAGATGGCTACCTTGAAAATGTTTCTGAGAGCCAGATTAACTCCACCATCCTCACCCCCAGCCTCTTGCAGCTCACCCTTTCCCCCCTTTTCTTTTTGAGATTTAAAGAAAATAAGTCTGGGGCCTCCCCTTGGGGCAGCCCAAGCTCGGGTCCATTTGCCAGCTATTATAGATCATAAATCTTTGTGGTGAATGGAACCGCTGCCATCAGTGGTGCAGGGATTTGATTGTGTTTTGGGGAGAGCTGACCTGAGGGCAGGCCTGTAGCAAAAGAGAGGAATGAATGCGAGAGAAAGACAGCCTGGGGAATGGCTCATTAAACAAATGTTTCTCCCCACTTTTTGTTCCCCTTCTTATCCTGTGAGGAGCTGCTGAATGTGTTGAGCACTGAAGGGACGTTTGATAGAGGGTTTGGCCTGGCTTTAATGAAGGGTTCTCACCTCGTTGTAAAGGGGAGGTTTGGGGAGAAAAGGTCACTAATCTCCATCTTTGTCTCAGCGCTGACCTGCCTGTGCCCTTTGCCTGAGTGACATGGATGCTCTGTTATAACTTTGTTGGTGTATGTGTGTGTTTGACATGAATTTTGACTTCTCCATGCCTCCTGGCAGATTAGCTCACGTGTGTGTGTCTGTAAAAGTGACATTTGTGCTCTTGTGGTGTAAAAAGCTTTCTTCCTGGACATGTCTTGTCTTGCGTGTCCAGTTTGTGTCTTTGTTTGTGTGTTTAATTGTGTTTCCATACATGCTTTTCTCCACTCTGAATGCTTTCACAAGCACAGACGGGAGGTAAAGTGTTTATTTGAACACATGTTAGACAGCCTGCTGAGGGCCATTCAGCTGTCTGCTACAATCCACTCTGCTTCTGGAAATGCCCTGGGGGCAGTACAGCTCTCTCTCTCATTTCACCCATCTTTTAAACTATCAACCAGTCTGTCCCGCTCCATATTGCCTTCTGTCAGACAAAATCAAACCCCATTCATACTAATGCAGATAACTCTGAAAGCACATCTTTTTCTTACACCCACTCGTGGATGTCAAGGCTTAAATTTGAGTTTTTCCCAATTCTTTCTAAAATGCAGGTAATAGTATTTAAGGAGAAAATGTTGCAGTTTTTTGTTTTGCATGGATTAATGCCATTCTGTCAATGATGCACTTAGGATCTGCAAAAGTGTTTGTTGGCATGTAATGTATAATTTCATTAGCAATGTGCTTTTTGCTGCTATACCTTGTCCCCCTCCATAAGCTTGTTGCCACTGCTGCCAAAGTTCACATGACATTGGATACTCTAAACCCCATGTCAAAAACCATCTGTAGATATCCAAGCATACATCCAAGTCTACACATGCTCGTGACTAGAGATCAATATTGGTAAACCAGCTTTTACCATCAATGCAATTATAATATGTAATTCTGAATTCAGTGTTCAGTACTATACGAATGTCACACTACCAGAAATTTAGTAGTCGGTACGAATACCGGAAGAACTGCAAGATTCTCGATACCCAGTTGAATGCCAAAACAAAACGATCATCCTGCGGACACAAACTCCTTCATTAAAAAGTCATTTTAAAACACAGACATGGTGGAAAAGTTTACAATTTTTAAATTATATTTTGTTAACAAGACACAGAGTGAAAGGTTAAGATGGCTCCTGAGTAACCTACAAATGTTACATTTGCATTACATTAGCATAAGAGTTTAACGTTTGCTATTGTAAACATTTTGATCTATGAAACAAAAGTTGAGCTTACAAGGCCAAGAAAGATCACATTTTGTTGCTGTGAGTTGAAACTTACTCAAACTGAATTCTTTGAATAGGTCTTGGGTGCTTCGCTACATTGGAAATACTTCCGCCCAACATCAATTGCATCTTGCCTTTGGTGAATCAATTATGATCCCTTATTAAACCCCCGTTGAACACAGTACTTGTCATGTCGGACCCCAACACACGCACACAGACCAGCGGTATAGTGACAGCAAACACAATCAGTCACTCGTCCCAAACACCTGTTCAGCCCCGCCTCCGCGCTGCCCCGGGAGCTCACCGTGCCACCCCTCCTCTGCAGCGGGCCAGAGACCACGTCCACGCCACAGTACTGTTATTGCAGACTCCGCCTTTTTTACCAATAATTTGGAGCAGAACCAATGTTGAAATCGCACTAGTCTTCTTCTTCTTCTGGATGCAAGGATAAACTAGACCACTTGTAGCTGTACGCTGCCTCCTTCAGTTCCAGAAGACTGGAACATACCTTTACCCATAGGTATGTACTGTCTCAATACATACCTATGGGTTGGGACAACTAATGGTACCACACATATCAGTTCAGGTGACATCCCTACAGCAGTGAAAGTTGAAAGCTGTAAAAAGTCTTGCATGTGATTCGCAGAACGAACTAATAAGCTAAGGGGTGTTCTATTTAGGCCAGTTTCTGCTCCGTCTGCAGGCTGCTTTGCAACCCACCTCCACCCCAGCATCATGTGTCAGTGTCATCTTTGTTCTCATTGTTGCGATTTATGTTTTGTACTGAAGGGGTGATCCCAGAGCCATACATTTAAATTGGTCCTGATTGAGCTGTTTTAATTCATATAGTAAAATCTTTACAAAAACTAAACAAAACCTAAGCATGCATGTAAATCAGCGGTCTCCAACCTTTTTTGCGCCACGGACCGGTTTATGCCGGACAATATTTTCACAGACCGGCCTTTAAGGTGCCGCGGATAAATACAACAAAATAAAACTAGTACCAGTACCGAAAAAAAGAAGATTTATTCATAACACACGTGAAAAGACCCATAAAAACGATAACAAAATAACGCTGAAAACCGATAAAAACCCTGAAATCCATACATTTCACACCTGAGCCTCTACTCTCGCAGCCCGGTACCAAACGACTCACGGACCGGTACCGGTCCGAGGCCCGGGGTTTGGGGACCGCTGATGTAAATCACAGAATCCAATCACAGAACTCTATTGAACCCATAGGAATAACAGTAGTAACACTCACCTATGGTTAGTTTGTTGTCTCATTCACACTCGGTTTATCAAAGTTATTGCAACAGTTGGCTTCCATGGAGTAAGCTTCATCCAACAAGTAGCACCGCAGAACTTGCTAATAAATGTAGAGCCTGAATGTAATGTCTCCCCATTCAGCATCTGTCAAAGAAAACTGCTGATGATATTATGACTGCATCTTGTCACCCACAGACCAAAGTAGCTCTTTGTCTGCAACAGCTTTAAACCAGGAAGGAATGTGGTTTTAAACTTTAAGAGTACATAGGCTTTGTGATTTAACAGTGCAATGAAGTGTGCATCTAAGGGTGTGTTAATGGATATTCAGGGACACACAGTTGGTATGCAGCCCTCTTTTGTGGCGCTCGGTGATAGATCTCAGCTGTCTGTGCAGTGAGCTGCTGTGATGTGTTGGGAATTAGCAGAGATGTCGATGGGACAGATACTCAGCATGCTGCTGGGTGATCAAGGGTATTGATACTGTGTTACCCAGAAACATTCAGTTTAGATTAAGCTGCTCCAAGGTGCTTTATAGTTACATGGAAGTGAGTTTTCTTATTAAGATTATTTGCTTATTAAGATTATTTGCTTAAGGCAGAGCGCCTATGTTTTTTCTATTCGGTCTTACTTAGTGAAGCAGAATAAAGAGGATGCCAGTATTTACAGCAGTGAGTGGCTGCACAGAAAAGAGAGAGGTTGTACAATTTCACACCTTCAGCAGAAACTAATATTACAGTGTAGAGGTTTGCTTAGACCCACTGAACACAGGTTGCACAGCATAACAGCTCTACAGACACTATTAAAATCTAGCGAGTCCATAAAAAATACAAAAAAACTGTGCATTAAATATAGACGGAGACACTTTAAAAAAGCTACTTTAATACCACCTTAAGCTTTGGAGAAATGAAACACCAATTATCATTTTAGTCTTCCAGCCATGAATAAACTGACTGAAATGATGTTTCTGACATTTTTCAGATATCTATCCTGATCTAATGTTTCACTTGTATGTCTCAATCGTATCATAATGATACCATTAAGCGGATTTTTGCACCATTGCAATTGTAGAAAGGATAAATTTGCAATAAGCATCCCACTCAGGCAGGATTTCCTCCTCAGCCTTAAGTAGACGAGGATCTCTTAATAAACAGTGTCACCTGGGAACTGTACTTATTGCCATTAATGATAACTAAATGTGAAACCACTCCTGTAGTTTTGATCAGGGTTTACAGATGAATTAACTGTGAAGCTGTTTCCGTCTCAGTGTGTAGTTGTATGTTTATATGCTATCTCCGTGCAGCACAGTAAGATGTCTACAGATTTAAAGTAATACCTTTGCGTCTGACACCTATCCATATACTCCATCTGTGTGTGCACACACACATGTACCCACTGAAGACATCTTCACGTAGATCAACGTTGCCTGGTTACTGGCCAGTTGGCAAGGGAACGGTGACAGCCCATGCTAATTTGTGATGGCCTGAGATGACTCTGTTCGTGCCTACGTGTCTGTGCGCGTGTGTGTATGTGTATGTGTAAGATCAATGAAGGTTTCTAATCTGTCAAGTGAGACAGGTGACCCAGCAAGGCTTTGATTTGCCCAGACACAACAGCAGACTCTCTAAAATCAATTTATGTTATAGCGACAAAATGAGCAACTTACCTGACTTAACTCAAAAAATATATTTTGATACTGAAGTGGTCCTAAAAGAAGTAGCAGTGCATAATTCTGATCTTTTTTAAAAGATTTTTTTAATTAAAAGAATAAAATGAAGCAGTGTATTCTCACATATTCTTATTTGCATGCTTTTTGATACAGAAATATGTACTGTGTCAGAATTGTCTGTTTCATGGTGAAGTAGACAGAGTAAAAGAAGGCGAGCGGAGAGAGTATATTAGACTACGCGCAAGAAAAAGCAATTACCTGTGGGCGGCTACGTGCACTTCCCATCACATAGAACAGGAAAGCAGTGGAGAGAGGAGAAATGAAGACAAAAGGGAGCGGAAGCTGTATCAGGAAAAAAAGGAAAGGAAAAAGGAAAGAGCGGAGATACTGTGGCCGAAAGAGTCTGCAAGTCAGCTGTCTCTGTGAGAGCTGATAAGCCTAATCTGAGTGAATACAGTTTTGGAAGTAATGCCATGCATTTGAAATTTCGAGGTTTTGGGTTGGTTTTTTTTTGGGGGGGGGGTGATGTGATATTGAGACTTTGAGTTTGAATTAGGAGGAAGAATGTCCAGGTGCAACCAGCTGCTCCGCCGAGTGAATTTTAGCTTCGGTGCAGAAAGTTTTTCTATTTGGACTCTCTCTCGTCTTCTAAAAACATGAGAGTTGGTTCAATTTAATGCTCAAACTTAAACATCAAGTGACTTCACTTTTACCATACACAGCTCTGCATTGTTCTTGTATTATTTGTCTGAGTATTTCTTTTAGAACATGACCAAAATATATGTATACACACACACTCTCTGAGCACTTATGAAACACCTGTGTAACCCTGTTCTATTCAATATGAGTGTTACAACCCTAGCTGAGACTACTGTGACTTATACCTGTGTGGGTGTCTCCTGCCTTAAGTGCCACCCTTCTGTGCAGCTGCCTCCAATCAGCAATTAGGCCAGGAGTGCTTAAGGCCAGAGCTTCAGTGCCAGAGAGCCTTTTTGTTTGTTTTTTTTTTACAGCTTGTGAGCGATGTGTGTGTCTGGACTTCTTACTCCTGCTCTGTGAAGAAAGGTTGTTTTTGACCATTTAACCTTTTTGATTCTTTTGTTTTTTTTTGTGCAGCTTCTAGGCATTGTTGTATTTTTACTTCTTTTGATAGTGTTAGCTCCTTGTCCTTCTTTTCTAGTTTAATTATTAATAACAACTTTTATTTAATTGATATTTTTGCCTCCTGGTCTCTTTGTCTTCAACCTGAACACTTTGAACAAGCAATGGCTTACGATAAGGTAACATCCAGTAGTAGAAGCCATACAAATATGTATGTAAATCCATGGAAAGTTATACATGAACAGGTACATGAACACACAAGCCTGTAAATATACAGGTAACTGCACATATCCATAGATACATATACATGTGCCGAAGGTAAAAAGAGAAACAAATTTTCATTCAATTTCTACTTGATCTGATACATACTGTGCATGTTCTATACATGGATTTAAATTGTACGTTATTCAAAAGTGCAGTGCAAAGGTTTTTCTTGATGGTGCCATAGTTTCAGTCCTTAGTTTGAAATACACTTTTGTTTTGAATTAGTTGACAAAAGTTGAGTTTTTTCCTACAGAACTATCCCGTATGGCAAAACACTTTTGTAGATTAGCAGGTAAAGGAGTAGATAAGCATTATCAATACATTATCATTATATAAAATATTACTTTTGTTCTTTCCCCACTTCTCCTGGTTTTTCAGGTGAACGTCACAATGAGTGAGGACCTTAATGTTACACCATTCTGCCCACAGACATTTGGCCAGTAGGCTCTTCAGGGTCATACCCTTGTGCACCTCTGGCCCGCTCTGCAATTGTTAGGTTGTTGCATTTATGTTGTGACTATTTTTGTGTCTGTAATTTCACCAGAGAGCAGACATAAACAGAAATAACCGTTGTCATCACTAGTAAATGTTTTGTTTACCTCGTCAGCAAACATGATAGAGACGCAATATTAGCAATAGTTTGGAATATAATGTAGTATATATCACATATTTATGTTTAAGTGACTTTCTTTATTTCTCACACTGTTCTTCTACGCATCTTCTTCTGCGTCCTTAAGTGGTTTGTGAAATGCCAGCCTTAATAAAATTGACATTTGAATAATTATTGTTCTTAATATTATTATTCTGATTATTATATGTATTTCACATCCCCGAGCTACTTGCATGCACTTCTCAGTGATTACTCTTTTGTCTCTCTTGTTGCTCCTTTGTCTCTTACACTCCAAAGCAAAGTGGCTTCGTCCTGCTCTCTGTCCTACAACAATCATCTTTTTGCGCTACAAGCTCGGGGAAATAACAAGTTCAAGTGTGCGTTCTGTGCAACACTTGCCCCTCAGTGTTTCACCCGAGTTTCCCAGGGGAAAACACCGCTCATATTCAAGCATGAGTAACGAGGTAAAGAAAGCGGAGTGGGTGAGAAATTGTTGGTCCTGCTATTTAATGAAAGTGGGTTGTAATAGAGAGCTGTGCTGGGACAAGAAAGGTCCTCCCTCAGCTTGTTGAACTTGCTGATGTATGCTCTGTCACAATGTTGCTTAATTGACTTGTTTTGTGCCCAGCTGAAGGTTATTGCATCAAAAGAAGTAATTTTATCTGGCACCTGGAATCTGTAGTACTTTGTCCTGCAAGCTTCCATTTATAGGCTACAGTCTGGACATTCTTTTAAGTATTATAATTTTAAACTTCATCCTCATGTTATTTTATCACGACTTAGCAAAAGAAATGTTACCATTATCTCAAAAGATCAAAGACTCAACTGGATAGCCAGCTTAACCCCCATCAGTGGTCAGCATATTTATAACTTTTAATCCTTTTAATCCTTTCCTGAGTTTCTTTGCTTTATTTCTAGCTTTTCCCTTGTTTTCTCTTCCTCCCTCTCTTCTCCCTTACTCATCTGTGGCCTTGGCCTTTGAGTCTTAAGTTTTTATGGCTGCATTAACAGGCACTGCTTGGCATTTGGGGGGCTATTAGAAGTCTTGTTGAGTCATTAGTCATGCGTTTGAAGTGTGATGTGGGCAGAGCACTGGCTTGGCCAGCGGGGGCCGTGACATGCATGGTGAGCTGGTCTCTATGCGAGCCAGACGGCTGACCTTTTCCAGCAGAATCCTCCACGACAAGAGAGGTGAAGTCTGAGTAATTAATGGTGTGAAACTGTGGTTGCTCATCACATCCCTTCCTTTCACGACGTCTTGTCACTCAGCCTTCAAGTGACACCGGCGGATGATCCACCTGGGAGGAGCAGAGAGGTAATGGATCTTCCTTTCTGTGTTTATCCCAGGTGGAGATCTCTCCCCAGCTGAATGCTTTCAAAGTTCATTTTGAACACGGATGATAATGAAACTGAAAAGAGGATCTGTGTGACAGCAAGACTAAAGCGAGTCATCCAGCTTCAGTGTGAGACAAGTTGACTTGAGCTGATTGGTTTTCCTTCATTTCAGTAAAAAGTTCTACCCTTTGAGGTTTAAAAAAAATAACACATGCACTGCAGAGCATAATTAAAGTAACGATTAGATGCTGCTGAATTCTTCTGCTCTGAACGGTGTTGGTTTTGTCTGGGTAACTGAATTTGTTCTCTGTCAGAAAACAATGATACGACAAACGGGCTACTGACTGGTAGCCCGTCTGCATCAGTGCCTGCCTGAGCTGGAAGCTGTCAAACTGGCCCCAGGCTGTGGGAAAGATTAGAACCGCTGATGTCAGACTGACCGACGTCAATTTGGCACTTTTTACTTCGAAAGAGAGCTGACTGCTGTGCTGTCTTACATGTATATATGCTTTACAATGTGTGTGTTTGCAAGGCTTTGAACCTTTCGGTAAATGAATTTTCAAAATAATGAGTTATTATTGATGTTCATGCATTTGAGCATACTTGCACCAAGACAAAACTTCTGAGAATGATGATCACGTTTGAAAAATACTTAATTGTTAAGTTGTTATCCAATTATTTCCTTGTAGTGTTAAATTTAAAACCAACAAATAAAATTAGGGATGCACGATTATGGCCAAAATGATTATCATGCTTAGTTTGTTCAGTATTGTTTGCGATTATTTATCACAATTATTCTTCAATTGTGTTGGCAAAAAATGTTTTCATTGCATTGTCATGTAAACACTCCTTTCACATTTTCATATCTGTACAAATCTTTGCATCCGGATAACATCAACACCACACTACTTTTACATTAAGCTACATACCTGTTAATTAAAACAGGGTGTTTATTCACCTTGCCTGTTGAAGTGTTTGTACATGCATGATGCATATGACTAAAATGCACACGGTGTTCAGTGGGCTCCTATCTTTGGTTGGTGATTTCAGAAAGTTTTGTCAGCTGTGCGGGCTCACTTTTATGGACATCAGAGTTGATTTTGGATGATTTAAGTAAGTGACCAATTCATAGTGGTGTTGGCCAGAGGGGCCGATGGCGCGATATGGCAGCCTCGCTTCTGTCAGTCTGCCCCAGGGCAGCTGTGGCTACAACTGTAGCTTGCTTGATATTTGATATTCATGCATTCATTATACTTATACAGTTTGTGGTTTGTTTTCAGGTGGCTGAATAAGCTCATTGCAGACACAACTCTACAGCACTTTTTGCACATGATTAGTTCTCGGTTAGCAACACTTGGGCTAAATCAAGCGCTGTTGTTTGGAAATCAAAAGTATTTCCAAACAACAGAGGGTGATCCATTTGGAGGATAATCTCTTCATCTTCTCTTATGCCAGACATTTCAGTTTTGTTGTATATTTGTCTTTTAATGTAATTTTGCTCATCCACACTCGTCCGGAAAAACTCAAGCTGTGTGATGCAGGGAGCAGCTGTGACTGGCACATGCAGGAACAGGTTATGGATCTGATTTAGGGAGTGCCTCATTAGCTTTTGCTTTGAGTTTAGCATGCATTTTCAGTGTCTCTCGGTCACGTTCCTTTAATTGTGGGAAGCCAAAATCGTGAACATTAAAATTCAATGAACTGTGCAGCCCTAGATAAAGTATATTAACAAAGGTGTTGATAGTAGCTTGTCTATTAGAACATTGAAATGAAAAAACCCAAAGGGCAAAGAAAAAATCAGGGCATAATAAAGTAATCACCATAGATCATTAGGATTCTGCATACTACACACGTGTCATGGCAATTTTGTATATGTGGTTTTGTGTTGCTAAAGGGAAAATATGGAAAAATGCTTTTTCAAATGCATCACTTCGCATGGAAATGGCCAGAATTGGTGCAAAGACACACACATCACCAACATGAAGATTTTCATCCATGATTGCTCATAGCCCCATAATCTTGACTGGGGTCTTTTGGGTGATGTCAGCTGTCGGTCTGAGTGTTTGACTTTTCACCTCTCCATCGCTGCTCCGCCTCTACCATTAAGGGTTGCCTCCCGCCGACAAGCTGTCGGCTCCACTCAACCTGAACTAGTCTCCTAAATGAGGCTGGGTCCTGCTAGCGGGGCTTATGACAAGCTCTAAAACCACAGAGCGTCTCCCAGCTTACAGTGGCAATAACTCTGATAATGTACTCTTTCAGCTGGGCTAGATAATGCAAAAAAAAAGGCAAAGGAAATAAAAGAATGGGAGTGTGTGAGAAAGATGAAAGAGAAGGCAGAAGAAGGAAAAAAATCACACAGGGAAACCCCTCCTGTTGTCAAGGTCACATCCTGAAAAGCCTGATTAACATGAGAAGGTGAGTGTGTTTGAGTGGTTTCAGTTGTAGGGTCTGAGTAATGGCCAGTGAATGAGGTGCCGCTGGTTTTGCCTGTCCTCCCTGGTGCTTCAGTGTAATTAGCAAGGAGACTAACAAGCTTTAACGAGGCAGGCTTTTTATTAGAACTGCTAATTGCTCCATGCCAGGGGAATATTCAGGAAGCACAGGGAAGTGGAATTATAATACGTGTGTGTGTGTGTGTGTGTGTGTGTGTGTGTGTGTGTGTGTGTGTAAATGTGCAGTATCTGCTCAGAAAGGCAATAACACTCAAAGACTGTATTTAGACAGGAATCTACATGTAAAATTGTTCACATGCTTATTTACATTCCCGTTTTCCCTTTTGAATTCACATGTGTATTCCATGTTTATAGGTGAGACAAATTAAAGGAAAAATTAGCATCTTCAGTTACCTTTGCGTATTTGTGCTTCTGTTTGGGTGTGCTTAGGTTTGATGTAACGCTCTAATCAAACTGAGATTTTCTTCCAATCATTTCAAGTTTCAAATGGTTGCATTTCCTTCTCTTTGCCCTGACTGAACTTTGTTAACTCAAATTATAAGGTTCTTTTTAGCTGACTCTCATTCAGGAATTTCTTTTTCGTATAAACTTGTTTATCTGCATGCTAGGCCTCGGTAATCATTCTTATCAGATTCACAAGTTAATGAAGAATATTCATTGGTTACTATGATTGATTTGATTAGGACACAGCAAGGATCTCCTGGTTGTAAATCAGCTGGCCAGCTGTGACCTTTCTGTGTGGAGTTTACATGTTGTCACTGCAGCTCCCACAGTCCAAAGACATGCAAGTTAGTTTTATTAGTGATATGAAGTTAGTGTCAGTGTGAACTTGGATGTGAATGGTTGTCTGACTCTCTGTGCTGGCCCTGCAATAGACTGGCATCCTGTCCAAGATTTACCCTGCCTTTTACTCATGACAGCTGGGATAAGCTCCAGCTACATCAGGGCCACGAAATGGACGAGCTGTTAAGGAACTGGATGTTTTGAACAAGCTCTGATTTCCTGAGAAAAGTTGCTTGATTTTTTTATTTTTCATATGCTAATTACTGATTCTGATTCCCTCTAGACTCCATGCACACATATCTTTTAATTAATTACAGTGTTGTCCTCATACTCAGTGATCAAACATGTCATGTAGTCTTACTGAGACAGATTTTGAATCTTTAACAGGGTGTCTCGGAGTTTCTAACACCAGCAGGTTGAAGTTCAGATGCTGTTTTTACAAAAGTCATTAGGAAAGAGAATCTGCCAGCTCGTTAAATTGCCTTTTGTAATGTCAGCCACAGTCAATTAGCTGCTCTGCCTTCATGCTCCATCCTTCATGATGTATTGCATATAAAAATACTGTAACACTATCTATCTATCTATCTCTCTATCTCTCTATCTATCTGGGAGAACCTCAACATCTCCAAGTGTTTTACAGCAAAGCAACTTGTTCTCTGAAAGAATTTAACAGGACACGGTAGAATAGCCTCATTGCTATGAGTTGTAATGAGATGTTTGATTTACTGTAGAAAATACAAGATGCCAGTGGCTGGATAACCAAAAATCTTGTTTTGTCTGTGGGTCAGCAGCTCGAGCAGGCAGAAGCTGCTTTTTTTTGTACTGCACAATCCTTAAAATAGCAACAACTGAACACTGTCTGACTGTGTGGTATGACTGTAGGTAATTATATTGCTGAACAGGCTGCGTGCTGATGGATTATGCCACACCATGTATTTAACTGGAAGGAAGTAATAAATGATACACTGTATGTAGATGTAATATATATTTTTCCTTAATACCCCAAATAACAATATTTAGGTAAAAAATAATTGAGCTGAGCATACATCTGCAGAGCCAAAGTTGTATGTTGACTGTATTTACATGCATTCTGCTCTCTAATTCTTCTTAATATCAAATAACACTACCAAAGTAAGTCTACTGCATCCTAAAGATAGTGTCTATTTTTAGCAATCCCTCCTTAAAACCACCTGCAGTGTGTGGTTGCACACACTCAAACACATGTAATTGCATTCTCAACCTGGATGTGCTGCCACAGCGCGGTGCTTTGCTACTTAGCCATAGTCGTACCTACACCACCAGGAGGATGTTATTCTTAAAATGTGTGACACTGGGAATCTTTACTGACTCCACGGGCAGCAGTCATGTTTGTTTATTTCCTCACGTCCTTGTCCATGTGCAAACCTTTGCAGCTTTCAGGTAATCCAGGTACTTAACAATTCTTTACATGGGATAGAGTGACATTATCAATGGGAAAAATGGCTCGTGCGTGTCATTCCATCCCAGTGAGACAGGTCACACATGTCACGCTTGTTACTGCACCAACCCGTATGACTGAATGAATTATTTTCCAGTGTGAAATTAGCTCTGTGGTGATGCAGCTTCAATTTCCTGTCCTGTTAGTTTGTTTCACCACATTTCTGACGTAGGCAGTGAGAAAAGAGTGACTGTCAGAATGACTCACAGCCTACATTTTGTGATTACATGCTATAGTATGAACTTCTTCCTGCAGAGCCTCCAGGGTACATCCTGTCTAAAATGTAGATGAGGTTATCAAAAATTTTGGCAGTCTGTTTTCCGCTGATGTTGCATAAATCATACATAAGTTTACTGTCAGCAGTGGAACAACAGATCTCATTTTCTTCCTAAACAATTAAAAAGGTTTTGTCAGACACAGAATAAAAAGTTTTCCCACTGTGTGCAATTATCCCATTTCAGCATTCAACACATCAGTTCTTAACGGCTTGACAGCTTATTAACTGTTTACTGATGTACAGTTGTGGTAAGACATACGCATACACTCATTATGGGCATGTATGTCATGGTAGTTTTGGGCTTTTAAGGCATTCTTTGAACTAAAAATAAGTTTTAATGTATTTTGGGTTTAAATTGGGATACATACAGACCCAAATATATGCATATATCCCCCACTAATATTTGGTTTAATCTCTACTATCAATCTGCACCGAAATCAGTCAAATTTTGGTAACAATCAACAAGCTTCTCGCATTGGTAGTCAAATAGCTCAGTCTTTGTCTCGTCGGACCATAAAACTTTTCTCCAAAAGGCATTTGGCTTGTCCATGTGGGCAGCTACAAATTTCACTCGAACTTGGAGGTGTGGGTTTTGGAGCAGGGGCTTCTTTTTTGGTCGGCACCCTCTCAGTCCATGGCGATTTCAAACTGTCTTCACTGTGGAGAGTGACGGTGGTGTTCCAGGAGTTTCTAGTTCATGGCAGGCTTGTGCAATTGTTGGCTCCTTGGTTGTTCCTGAATATTCTAACCAATTTCCTCTCATCTGAGGGTAACACTTTGGGTCTTCTACAGACCTTGGCAAACCGGTGATACATCAGAATAACTTGAACTTACATACAATTGTTTGAAGTGGTGATGTTGAAATCTTAAATTGTTTAGAGATAGCTCCAAAAGATCTTCCCAGTCTGTGTAGATCTAGTATTTTTCACTGAGTTCCTTGGATTCTCCAATAGTTGTGGATATTGGTTAATCCAGTGAGTGCTGCTGTCAAAGAAGAACTGCCAGTTGTAGCCAGACATGATCACTAGTAAGCCTTGACCTTGACAAGTTAAAAGGCACTGTGGAAGATTTAAGGAAGTCGATATATGTATATATTTGAGCTTGTTTGTATGCATTTGACCCTGAGTGGATTCGAGAAAGTCCAGAATAGATTCAAACATGTGCACCCAGTTCTTGTATTTAAAGTGATTTAAAGATGTTTTTCTAACCAAGAAAAGCAATCATTAAAAGCCCAAAATTACCGTGACATTTATGCCCAGGATGAGTGTATGTAAACTTCTGACCACAACTGTTGGTGTAGCAGGCGTTGAGTGGCTCTGTGATGTAGTCGTTTAAACATTAGCCTTACATGTAAAAGATATCTGGTTTGAGGTCAAAAACTAGTGTACTCCTAGTGCCGGTCCCAGGCCCAGATAGATGGATGTGCTGCATCAGGTAGGGCATCCTATCTAACAGTCTGTGCCAAATCAAACGTGCATGTCCGTCTGCTGTGGAATTTCCTTGGGAAATTAGTGAGCAGCTGAAAATTCCCATCACAGGTGTAGCAGGATTTGAGCGTGGCCACCAGCTGCGGTAGAGCAAGATCATCGTTTGTCCAATTTTCTTCTTAGCTTGTGCTTCTTGTTCCAGACACCATCTAATTAGTAGCTCACGACTCAGAGACAGCGATTCAAAACAGTGTGGGGTCATGGTCAATGGTCACTGAAAAACTAAAAGGTCAGACAGATCAAGGCTTTCGGTCTTATATTTTAACACAGCAACACAAATTGTGATCAATATTTTGGAATCCAGGCCCAGAGTACAGCAGAGGATCTCAGTATTTTCATTCTTTTCAGCCACTTAAAATAAATGAGGGTTCGATTTTATCATCCTCGAGTTGTTTTGAGTATATTTTACACAGCCTGCGTTGTTTCTTCAGGCTCTCAATGCAAACTTAAATCCTTAAAAAAAAGTCCCTGACCCTCACACGCTGCCTCCCCTCTGCTTCCTTAATATTCAGCTTTGTGAAAATGAGGATGAAGACAAAAAGCCCTGCATTGTGTCCAAAATGCACCCCTCTGCCTCAGCATTAACACCCCTCACACTCCCCTCCCTCTGTTGTTTTCCTCCTCTTCCCCCTGACAGGCTGCTGAGAAGCCCTTAATATGAAGGCTCATTGGTTGTGAGTGTTTTATGGTATTATGTCTGTACCAGGATTTGAGAGTATGTGTGTGTGTGCTTATTTTAATCTGAGAGATTTGCATCACACTCCCTTTGCTGCTTGCAAAACAGGCCTTATGAAGCAGAGACAATAACATAATTATGAAAATGAAATGTGTTGGGATAGAAGCTAATTCAAATTCTAGATCTGGGAAATATTATTACAACACAAGCCAAAATGCATCCAACAAAACTCAAAGTTATTTCATAACTGCTAGACAGATGATAATAACGTCGGTGCATAATTTTAAAAACAGCATTAGTACATCTTTATGTGCAGCACACACTCATTTCCTTTGCAAAGTGCAATTAAATGTTAATCATTTAATTCATAACTTAATTAATTAAATTGATTAAATGATACACAAACAAACTAAACTTGCTTAAATGTGCCAGTTTTAGCTTGTGCCAAGAGTCTTGGTCAAAAATGTTTTTTGTGCCATATAATGTCCTTCTCTGCGTGGACCTGCATCGAAAGAAACGATCACTAATTGGAGTGAAGGAACTGGCTAAACCTTGCATGAAATTGCCATCAGTGGTCCATTGTTGAGTGTGTGTCCCTCTGCAGCTCCACCCCAGCAGTCTGCCCATTGACTTCAGAGGGTGCTCACTCAGCTATGAAGCCTGTGGTGTTGCAGGAAGATGTTTGTGTGTGTGAGGAAAATAATGCATGGCTGTCTGCATCTGTGAGTGACATGGGAAGAGATAACAGGCACATTTATTGAACTATTTATTTTTCTTCTGAGGGAGTTCTTGTATTTTACTTTACAGCGAGAAAGTGAAGGGGAGAAGTGAAGGAGAGGTGCATGGATGTAGGGTAAAGAGGGTGTTGTGTGAAGGGGATAGATGGAGGAGGGTGATAGGAGGTTGATGGGGGCCGGGGGGGTTCGTAAGTAGGGTGGGTGTGAGATAAAATTGGGGCGGTGTGTGTGGCGGGGGTCTTGGATTGGACTGTAATCCTTTAGTCCTGGTTTGAAATAACCCTGCACAGTCTGGGACAAACAATATGACAGGGTCTCTCTCTCTCAGACAGACACACACACACACACACACACACACACACACACACTGAACATATTGCCTCACTCAGAGTGGTGAGACTGGCTTTGGCTGACGTTACTTCATCATGACAAAATGTCTTCAACGGGAGCTCACTGATCTGCAAAAGAAGGTTTGTTCTTACTTCTGTAGAGGAGAGTTTACATTTTACGCATTAAGTGAGATTTTTTGGTGGTGCATAAAGTAAAGAGAGTATGTTGCACTCAGAAGTGCAAGTTTGAGCATATTCAGGGGTGACTGTTTGTCTAATATTGAAAAATGCACAAATGGATGGGCTGTTCATGCTTGAAAACCCTTCAGTGTGGCTAAATTAAAACAATTCTGCGAAGAAGAGTGGGCCAAAATTCTTCCACAGCGATGTGAAAGACACACTGCCAGTCACTGAAAATGCTTAATTGCAGTTCTTGCTGCCAAGAGTGGCACAAGTAGTTATTAGGTCTAGGGGGCAATTACTTTTTCACACAGGGCCTGCTAGGTCTGGATAGTTGTTTTTCCCTTAATTATTAAATAATTGCATTTTGTATCAACTCAGGTTGTTTTTGTCTAATATTAAAAAATTTTGATCATCTGAAATATGTAAGTGTGACGAATACACAACAAAATAAGAAAACAGGAAGGGGGCAAATGCTTATTCACAGCACTGTATGCTTGAGGTCATGAGACACGAGGAGCACTTGGCTCCCTTCTGGTGAGGTTACTCTTGTGGTCCTATTTTGTCTTTTCTCAGTGCTACATCTGTTAGCATTAAACTATGGTTTTTCTCAGATTGTTGTCACATTTTCCAAACATTGCTTACAGATATGTATGTGAAAGTAAGTAGTCACATCATCAAAAGTAATATTACTCTTGTGATATTGAATATAATATTGAATAGTAGTAAGGCCGTTCTACGGAAGAGGATTAGGGCCACTGGGGAAAAAAAGATGTGCCCACTTTTTTTTTTCCAGTGGCCCTAATCCTCTTCCGTACCATTCCAAGTAAAATCAGTCAAATCTAAAATAAGGTTTCCATCTGATCCCCTCAGAACATATTTAATGAAGCTATGCAAAATTGTACTTTCCTACTATGAACATTTGTGCCATTTAAAAAAAAATCAGAGTTTAAATGCATTTTTCACACCTGAAAATTCATGTAGCTATCTCCTTTACGTAAGAGGGCTCAAAAAGGCTGGGAAAATGAAGACAAATTCAAATGCACCACCTGATGTACTTCGAGGGTCTGTGCATCAGAAAATACTCATTTTGCATGGTTTCAATAAATCAGTTGTTGTATAAAAACAAAACGAAAACAGCTGATTCTCAGGGGATCAGATTGTCAGCGATTATATAGTGAAGTGGGAAAACCTATGGCTTATTTAAAAAAATACAGACATCTAGACACTTTTCCATGCTACTTCCTCTTCTGCAAATGTACAGCTTTGTTGCAACTGTACTGCTTTTCAACATTTGAGAACTCCATGAATTAATCGTGTGAGCCTCTCATCATGCTTTCTATACTCTAAAGGTCTCACTTACTATCTGCTGTCAGTCATTTCTTCTGTTTACTGTCAAGTGGAAAAAACATTTTCACAGGTCATCATTTTTTATATGACTTTATTACTTCCTCACGTTGTGATAGATTAAAATTGTCCCACTCGTCTTTACATTGTTCCTTAAGTTCATTGAAGTTTTCAGCCATTTGTTTATGCACAGCTCTCCGCAGGTCTTGCCACAGCATTTTGATCGGGCTGAGATCTGGACCAAGTCCAGTTACATTTTCTTTTCCCGTCCCTCTGTTGTAGTTTGCTGGTGTGCTTCAGCTCATTGCAATTTCACATTTGATTCTGAATGCTTTGATATACAGAGGAATTCATGGTCACAGTGATTTTTTGCATGTTCTCTGAACATCTGACTTAGAGGTCACTTTGCTAGGACCTCTAACCTGTGAAGATTGTGGCATTGTGTTAACATACGCTTGAGTGCTCCAGACTAATAAACTCACACTTGCTGATTATCTAAGTGTTATTGTTAAGTGTATTTGGTCATCAGCACTTGCTGCTTCTTAACCTCTTTATTCCTTTGCAAGTGAAGGTAAACTTAGTTTTTTCACACGACTGCATAGAGTCCTTTCACACGACTGCATGTGTTAAAAACGTCTGTCGTTGTCTGATGAGTCAGTCCATAGCATACACTTTACTTACTATACTTTGTAGCACCGGCATGCTTGCTACACATGACTGCCTGCTGGAACGAGCTGCATTTAATTGTCTGCTGCCAGACGAACTGCATAAACAAGTTTCAGGCTAGATGCAAATTTCAGAGATAACACTGGCTTGAAAATGTACAAATGGGCTTGCGTTAAATGAAAACTGCATCATCGCTGTTAGATAACATGTAAAAATAAAGACACACAATGTTAGAGAGAGCTAGAACCTCTTCTGTCTGTTGTCCCTTGGTCAACCATAGACCACCTGCTGCCAGACTGGCTGTGCTCAGCTTCTGCTAGCGCTGTCATATGGCAACCACACGTTTGCATACACACGCGCATGCATGCGTGCTGTAACTATATCTGGTTCAGGGGTGTTGAAGTCTGGCAGGCGGCTAATATTGTCTGAATGCCACATCTTTATGCATGGATGTGCACATTTGCAAATATACAGATAGAGAAAGACAGAGTTACATGTGCATACACACTCACATGCACAGAGGCAAGCAGAGTGGCAGCAGCTTTCTTCTGTCTGAATCCACAATCAACCCAACATCCAAATAACACATTCAAGTCCTTTCTAGTGTAATTTGAGGCCAGACAGATATTGTCGCACATGGCTGTACCTTTTTTCTGTTTTTCTTGTTTTAGGGCGTCATGAGCAGCTCAATTTTTCACATTTCACTCAGAATTATTCCAGAAACACTGCTCACTTCTCTGCAATCAGAAAGCCTCTGTAAGAGGTCCTTCCTCTGGCCCCCTAAATGTCTGTGTGCGTGCATGTATATATGCATAGGCTGAGTGGCAACTTCACTATAAATTGGCACTTAAGATTTGAAGCCACACAGCACAAAGGAAAGAAAAGAGTGGAGGAAAAAAGCAAAGCTCTTTTACCATTTAAGTGCTTTAGTAATCACTGCTCTGAAGGTCTTTTGACATATTTGGATTTGTCAGAAAATCTTGGGTATGTTATTTTTCAGATATGTCTGAATGCTTCCTCTCATGAGCAAAAAGCAGCCTGTGGCTAAATGCGGTGCAGGGTGTCATTTCAAAGTGAAATTCAAAGCTGTTATAAGTTACTGCATCTCCACAGTTGGGCCTTTTAGAGCAATTAGAGCTCTTTTATGCAAGATCTTCAAACCATGACTAAACCGCTGCTGATGGTTTTTAGGGTATTGATATTTGGCTTTGCAGAAAACTGTGCACGAGGTGAAACTGACTACTCTAGACTTTTTAAAACGTTTATTTTACTTTATTTGTTTGATATACTGCAAGTGTTGTGCCCATAAAGACACCATGTTTCGTTTGTCTAGTATTTTTCTGTCTGTTCTATTTAAATAATACTTTTAAACAGGTAATCACATAATCAATCAAATAATGAATCAATAATAATCTTTTGCATTTTCATATGTTTTTGTTTGCAGTATGACCCCGAAAACTCAGGCTTCATCAGTACAGAGCGGTTCAGGGACCTGCTGGCCACCCATGGCTCTGAGCTCGACCCCCACAAACTGGAAGTCCTGTTGGCCCTTGCTGATGGCAATGCTGATGGAAAGATCTGTTATCAGGACTTTGTCAACCTGGTGAGATGATTTAACTTTCTGTAACTCTGTATTATCCATAAAGATGGTTATGTGAGAAAATCCCACTACATCAGCAGTTTCTGAAATACTCTGCCTAGCACCAATATGCGTCGACATGTCTACTTGAGTTACTGCCATGTGATTGATTGATTGGATATTTGCTTTGTGATCAGCTGAACGACTATACTTAATAAAGTGTCTGGTGAGTGTCAAAGACTCAATACTTATGACTTCACGTGGACGTCACACCTTTTCACTTAATTGTGATGACATTAAAGCTTCCACAAACCCGAAGGCTAAAGAATATCTAATACGCCAAAGCAAAACATACGTTGCAAGCAGTAGAGTACAACTCTAAACACTAGAGACATTAAAAAGACTGATTAAAAATTGTTCATAGTACTCTGTATGAGGCCAAAACTGTTTGAAGTATGGCCAAGACTTGTTAATTGTCTCCTAATGTGCAGAAACTGAGACTTATTTGTGACTTGTGGAACAGGTTTTTTTTTTGCCACATCTGGAACTTTTTCAGCTTTACATCCACCATATTCCAAAATCACCTCAGCTACACAAGATTGCTCCTAATAGGAAATAACTCCCTGTCTGGTGAGAATTACCCCTCCTAAGGCTCACCTTGCCCCACTTACAGTTTCACCTTCAAACCACAGCCCGCCGCTGATTGTCCAAGGTCTCACTCAAGTCTCTTCAGCCTTGCTAGCTTCTTCATAACCTTTTCTTTTCTTTTTTCTTGCTGCTATACCTCGTGGGAGACTCAACTGCTGACCCAGGATACTGTGAAGTGGTCTTATGTGGTACACAATAACTACTGGGTGGCTAAGGGATGCGGTGGGGGTGTACATCTCTGTACAGACTGTAGGGAATTCATTGTTGTCTCTGACTGTAAGAGAGTCCATCTCTCCCTGTCTCTCTTGTTCTTCGGAGCTGTTTATTGTGTGATACAGTGGGTGAGGAATGAGGCCTGTAGGAAGCTTGGAAAAATGTCAAAAGGACATTTTCTATTTGGTGCATTCATGTCACGTGAGAGCCTGTGGGTCATGGTGTGCAACTGGAAGTGGGACAGAAAGGAATGGAGATCTGCGTGCGTTTGGATCTTTGTGTACAATATAGTGAAGTATAGTTTATACATTCACAGAGGCAGCACCAACAGCAGCTAAACACATAAGAGAGAAAGGAGTGACTCATGGTTATGGTAATAAGGTGTGCATGTTTGAGTAAATAGGTGCTAAAATTTCAGATTTGTAAAGCATTTATCATCATCTTCCAGTTACTCACTGCTTTGCACTGGTGGATTACAAAGGTTGACCATCTTTAGACATTTCCTGAGCTTTGTAAAAAACATAGTAAGGTTTTTTTATAGTAAGTTGAATTTCGATGACCTTAACACTAACATTGAACTGTTTCGATTGGTCAACAGTAAAAATGTTGTTGGTGGGATCCTTCACATGTGAACCCACAGCTCTGTGAAAAGGCTTGTGAAACATTTTACGACTATCTGAAGAAATGCGTGGTATGTAAACACGCAGGCACGATGCTCAAAAGTACCAACTGCAAACTGGGAGCTTGAGGCAGAGAAGGAAGGACTGCAGCAAAGAAAGAGCGGAGTTGAGGAGTAGGGAGGAATAGCAGAAAAGGAGGCAAAGGAAAGGACAGACAGAGACAAACTGTGAGGGTTTTATTTGTTGCGCCATCTCTCCCTTGCACCACAGCTCTTCCATCAGCGTGATTGTCAGTAATTGCCTGCTCACTGCTCCATCACAGTTAGCTTTCATATCACTGCTCGCTCGCTTTCTTCATCCTCTCTAACTCTTTACCTTTCCACCTGCCTTTCTTGCATTGAATAAACCAGCAGGTTCCAGCTCTTTATTTCTTTCTTATTTTGTATGCTTATTACATTCTCCTTTACATTTGTCTCCTTGTATTTAACTCTCTCTCATACATCACCCTGATGTGTTGCATTTTTTTTACAGCTTTCCTGGGCAGAAAATAGCTACGTAATGTGTTTATACTTTACAAAATATCTACACTTTTAACCACTCAGTTTCTCGCCCGAGTGGAATAAATTCAGATAATGCTCATAACTTATGATGCGTGCTCGCATGTCCTGTTTTGTGTTATGTATACCTGAGAGAGCTTGAGCTTTATGTTAGTTTCTTTTCTTCTTTTATGTGGACGTTTGTTTATGCTGGTGTAAGATCTCCCAACATCTTTTTGTTTTTGTGATTCGACACAATCGTCGACATTCAGGCAGGAAAACACGTGGAGACAGTGAAACGCAATCCAAGACACATTGTGGAAATGCCAAAACACACAGTGGCATATGAGAAAGGATTTTCTGTTATGACAGTGGAAGTTGTTTTCATTGTTTCACTTGGCTTGGAAAGCAGTCCACCAGGAATGTGGACGGATGACGTTGTTTTGTGTGTTGCGGTAAATGTTAAGCCTGGTTGAACTTTTTTTTAGTGCGACCACCTTGTGTGCGTGTGTGTCTTTGCCTGTGCTTTTTTAAAAGCCGCTCTGTTGATGCCAACATTGTGCGCTCTGCCAAAAAACTGAGGGTAATCCAACAAAACAGATGAAACTCAGGGCTGACCTGGTGGAGCTAACGGAGGCATTAAGGCATAAACCGCATACTAACACACTTCTTTAGTCTCTTTTCAGCCTTCATCATATTTCTTCTGATCCTCCGCCTATTTGTCCTTCTCTATCCCCTTCTTGTTGTACTTGTTTCTTCCTCTGCCTCTTCTTCCGTCTCTTTTCTCTGATTGTATTTTCCACTGATCAAACAGAGAAATTGTCTCTTCCTAGCCGAACGCTCATCAGTGCCTCTCACCTCTTCTGCCCCTCTCCCATCTCCTCTTGGCAGCGAGAAAACAGACAGAACATTATTCTTTCTTTTGTGCCTCGCAAAGACGAGAGGAATCACAGTTGCTTCACACGAAGAATTGACTGTCTTTATGGGGCATGGCTGCCTGGGGGGGGATGTCTGTGAGAGCGCTTGCTTCGGTGTGCGGTCTCGAAGTGGCCATGGTAACCTGTAATCATTTTCCCACAGTTCTCTGTGACTGATATAAAGGCTGAAATAATTGGCCTTTTTGAAGTTTGTCTCCAAACAATGAGTCCTAAGACTCTAAAAGTCTCATTAAAAAGCGTCAGAAGAACTATCAGACAACTGTTCAGAGATTTTATTGTTTTTCTGATTTCGTGTATTCCTTCTTATCTTTATTTCTCGTGCAGTTTCTGTTAAACTGAGCTTAGCTGTGATAAATGTCTTTGCTTTCAAGATGTAAACAAGAAGATAAGCCTGCTGGCTTTAAACTAAAATGTTCCTTCTGATAAGCCAGTGCTCGTACTTGAATAAACATCAATTGAAGCTTTCTTACACATCGCAATTTTGAAGCCAATTTAAAGTTGTAGCTTTTGAAGATCCAGTATTACCGTCCACATCTACCTCTATTGCCAACAGCTCCGCTGCCACAACACATTTATGTTTTTTTCCCCAATCTCTGCCCTTGCTGAAAACAATAACACTCATCCTTATTGCCTTAAAGTAGCATCTGCTAACTGACACATCTGGGCTTCCTGCAGTTCTAGAGACACAGACATAGCCGTAAAATTGAGTTATGGAGTGTCACATAAACAGAGCGGAGCTGGAAACAGATTGGGGGAGGAGGGAAAGACTGGGACCGATAGCCAGAGTGAGAGAAGGATGGAGATGTGGGACAAGAATCTTATAAAACACACAGCAAGTGCAATAAACGGCATAGAGACGGCTGTGATTTAGGCAGAGAGCTGGAAAGGATAAACTAGAATTTCTTTTGCCATCTATGCAAAACAAAAAGCCTTACTCAGTTACTCTTAAGATTTGTGCAAACATTTTTTCGTCTGGTTATTTGTGGAAAATGTAAAGATAATTAAGTGGCAGATAGCTAAAACACATTCCTATTATTATTCTCACTTTTCTGACCTTCTTAATGTACTGTTACGCTCAAACAAAGGCTGCTGAAAATGGCGAAACATTTACAAATGCGATAAAGCCTGGAAACCCTCATTTCTTGTGGATTTTGCACCTTTTTTCCGTGGACGGGTTTGTGATGGACATGTTTGTTCAGCAAAAGATGTGTTAGCTTTTAATGCCTGTACGTGTCTGTACTGTTTAATGTAGGGTGGCTGGCAGTGTTCATTATCAGTTCACTGCAGATTATTTTCTTAGTCAGTCAATCGTTTGACCTATTGGATATCATAAAAGTGTGAAAAATGCCTTTGTTCAGCCAACAGCACCAAATCATACACATTCCTGCTTCATTTTTTTGTCCTTAGACTCTCAGCCTGGGTAGTTTTGAATGATTCACGGTTCAATATAATCCTTTTTTTTATCCTGGGCCTTGGTGCAGTCCCTCAGTTCATCGACTGCATGAAACAAGCCGTTTTATCTCCCTTGTCATTGCCTTTGAAGCAACTTTATTTCGATTGGCTGCCCCTTGTAAACAGAAGATTTGATCAGCGGGTGGGTTTCTGAGCTGTGTACTTGTGATGACCGTACCTGCTCTCACAGATACAGCAATTGAAAAAACTCTCTGATAGTGAGTTTTAATAATGATGGTTATAGTTAGACTGTTATATTAAACTATTTGTACTTACCTCCATCTCCTCTTCAGTTTTCTTCCATTCTTAATATTTCTTCTTCCTCTTTTTATGTTTGTTTCGATAGATGAGCAACAAGCGCTCCAACAGTTTCCGGAGGGCGATTCTGCAGGGCAGCAGGCAGCTAAAAGGCTGCAGTCTCAGAGACGAGGCAGGCTTAGGACTGTCCCAGCGGTTGGTCCGCCACGTTGCCTATGAGACGCTACCCCGTGAGGTCGACCGCAAGTGGTACTTTGACAGCTATACCTACTGTCCCCCTCCCTGGTTCATCCTGGCTATCACCATCGCAGAGGTAAGTTGATGGAACATAAAATGTGATGAATCTTTTAGTAATAGTACATTTTAATATGAATTGACCATGATGCTTTTCAACGGTGCCTTCTTGTGCACCTCTAGTATGATGTCAGTGTGCCTGTTATACAGTTGTGGTCAGGCGTTTACTTACACTCATCATGGACATGATCGTTGTAGTAATTTTGAGCTACTGATTTCTGAGCTGTTCTTTTTCCAGGTGGAATGACTGTACGACATATTCTTTAGTATAATGTAATCTTTAATTGACTGCACAAGTTTGAATTTAATTTGGATTTTCTCTAATTCACACAGGGTTAAAATTATAAATAAAGGTGCAAATAAATACAAACACAGCCACTAATATTTGGTTAAATGTCCCTCAGCAAGATGTCCCTGAACTAGCCATCAACAAGCTCTTGGCATGATTTTCGTCGGGTATTTGGACACTCTTCTATATTTAAATCTGTTTGGGTTTTGGGAAGATCATTCCAGAAGTTTAATGTTAGCCTGCTTTATCTATTCCTGAACCATTCCGTTTTTGTGTGTTTGCAATCATTGTTCTGTTGGGACACCCAAATGTGTCCAGGTTTCATCTTTCTTGCTGAGTGGTTTGCAACTTTTAGTGTCAAAAGAACCCTTTTTGCCCCTTCTACCAAACAAAGGGAGAAAAATCACTGCACACGCAGGGGGGTAGTGGGTGGGAGGATGGACGATGGATGGGAGATGTAACTGGGAGAGGATAAATTTGTTTAAATTATTATTTCTTCACATATATATATATATATTTTTTTTTACTGATGTCAGCTGAGAAAAAGAGACTCACCAAAACTGTACAACAGAAGACTGAATAACATGTTACCTATTTGAGAAGTCTATTTTCTGCTGTGATATTGGGATGGTGGGGTCAGAATTTGGCATAAAGAACATAAAAGCATGGATCCATCCAGCTTGTGTCAGTGGTGGTGGTGATATAATAGTTTGCCCATATAAGGTGTATATAAAACATTTAATAATAGGATAAACATACAGTGGTGTGAAAAAGTGTTTGCCGCCTTCTTGGTTTCCTGTTTTTTGTATGTTTTTTACACTTTAATGTTTCATATCATCAAATTAAAATTTTAGAAAAAAAACAACAAAACACAAAATGCAAAACATCCAAAGCTTTGTGAGAAAGGGATGGCTCCGCCCCCCAAAATCCCCTAAAAAAACCAAAACAAAGCAAAAAAAAAAACAATAGTATTTGATGTTGATGCCACCACTGATTTTTCCAGGTTAATTTGATTGAAACAATATTAAATCAGAAGCTTTTGCTCAACTCCTGTGAAATTACTGAAGTAATTTATTTGCATTGTTTCTATAATAATCTATGAATGGATTTGTGTATTTGTTATTCTTATCATAAATACTACAGCAAGTCACTTATTGTTTGTTCTCTGCTCTCCCAGGTAGCTGTGTTCATGTACTATGGGTGCCAGATGGACCGCTTGGTCCTGCAAGTTTCCAGTCCATCCTTCCTTAAAAGTCCCCTACCTTACCATCCTCAGCTACGAGCCCAGGCCTGGAGGTATCTCAGCTACATTTTCATGCACACTGGGTGAGTTTAAATCTATTGCTTTTCATAACTTTGCCACCATTCAGATTTTCTGATCTTGGAAACAACTTGGTGACATATTTTAGATGAACTTATCTGCTACAGTGTGTTCATGTCAGCCTTTAGATCAAGGAGGTACGCTTGTAGCATTTTAGGTGGATATGACATATTGATGAACACTAATTTGAAGTGCCGCATAACTGTGATGCCTTGGGGTGGTGTTACCTAAGGCATGTGAGGTGCTGAAGTGAATCAGCACAAGTTATGCAACAGATTCATCAACAGAAATATACAGCAGTGATTTTTCGTTCAAACACACCGAGCAGGACAAAGAAGTAAGAGATGAGAAACGTAGTCGATGGATGCAGCCAATAATGTTGACTGAAAGAAACGGGTCCTCTAACAACTGTTTGTAGTTGGATTATTGTAACGTGTGTTATGTGTGCTCATATTTGAGCATAGAAAACAGTTATCTTTACAGGTACTCTTCACAAAAAAAGAGAAAACACCAAATATCAACTTGACAGATTTAATAAAACCACCTCTACATTTCTTCAGTCTCCTCCTTCCCTCCTCCGCTCCTCTCCTCTCTGACTATATTATTATCTGTTCAGTTCCGGCCAGGTCATCCAGGTTTAATTACTCTTCTGGCTAAATGTAGTTTCAGGCGATAAAGAGAACTAATAAAATGGTAATTTACTTAAGAGAACCTGGTTCAGTGCGAGGGAAGGGCTCGTGCACGGTGAGAAGATAAACTGGAAAGGATGGAGTGATGTTTAACACACCCCAATCACAGAGGAACTCACTGAAATGATTACGGTTCTCAAGGAAAGTGGCTGGGGGGAAAAGGGACTGTTGGGATTTAAACAGTCTGACTGAGGAAACTATGTATAATCACTTGGAAAGAAAAGCGTCTGGACTTCTTTAAGTTGCTTGAAGACGTTTCACCTCTCATCCGAGAAGCTTCTTCAGTTCTAAGAGTCAAATGGTGGAGAGTCCCAGGTTTAAACCCAGTGGGAGTATCCCCCCAAAAGATGGACAAAAGGACCCCCTGATGATCCTCTGCTTAGTCACATGAGCCAAGGTGTGAAGACGGGTGTAGGTCACAATTAGCCAGGGTTTCAGGTGAGCTCATTGTGAAACCTGGCCCCACCCTATCATGTGATTTCCTGAGGTCAGATGGCCCAGGGTGTGAGTGGCTGTTAAGGCGTCTGGGAAGGGATCTCAAAACTGGATTATAGATGGCAGACAGTTGGTGTCATAAAGCACAGCCTCTGTTCAAAGATGGTCGTTCACAGTGAACATAAATGGCTTCTTTCACTCCTCTTTCAAACCATCTGTCCTCTCTGTCCAAAATGTGAACGTTGGCATCCTCAAAAGAGTGACCTTTGTCCTTTAGATGCAGATGGACTGCTGAGTCTTGTCCTGTGGAGGTGGCTCTTCTATGTTGTGCCATACGTTTATGAAGTGGCTGTTTGGTCTCTCCAATGTAGAGGTCTGGGCATTCCTCGTTACACTGTACAGCATACACCACATTGTTAAGTCTGTGTTTTGGCGTTTTGTCTTTCGGGAGAACCAGTTTTTGTCTGAGTGCGTTGCTGGGTCGGAAATGCACTGGGATGTCGTGTCGTTTAAATCTGGGACTCTCCACCATTTGACTCTTAGAACTGAAGAACCTTCTCGGATGAGAGGTGAAACGTCTCATAAAAGACACTTTTCTTTCCAAGCTCCTTAGACTACGATGACCTGGATGACTGAGAACCTTCACAGACATATGTATAATCACACAAAGTGACATGAATTCAGCACAGTGCCCTTAAAAAAGTTTGAAAGATGATCACGATATTCAGCTTCACGCGGTCATGTGATGTACGCAGGAACCCTGTTATGCCTTGTCAGAAGAGAAAGAGCTCAAAGAATCCTGATTAAAAGTTAATATAGATTCAAGATGGCTGCTGGGTGACAAGATTTGCTTTTAGGACTTCGGCTATAATGGAGAAAACATGGACCAGCTGCTTTTCATAGCGGAGACCTATGAATGTGTGAGTTTTTGCACGAACAGTTTATTGATTAATCACAAAGAAAAAACAAACATGTTTTAAAAGCATTACTATGATTGCATAATTTAATCCTTAAATGTTCCATCATCTGTAGCTGGCTGCTCTCACCTAAACAGATATATTGCATATTTGCAATCAAGCTGCTGATTTGTGCTGTTTGCTTTCAGCAGCAGTAGCCCAGGTCGCACTTGATGATAGTCCACATAATTTAATCGCTAATAGCTGAACAAGTAGCTACCGCACAGCTGTGTGAAATCCATGATGCTGGTCTTTTTGATGCAGAGAATGATCATTTATATCACACTGCAGCAGAACTTCTTCAGCTTGTATGGATCGTGTTTTGTCAAAGATATTCTAACGCCTACAGACTGAAAATCAATATTCTTATTTATTCAGAGAATATAAACCTTTAATCACTGATTCACTCTGGATCTTTAAATAATGTTGAAATACATTCAGTTTTTATAGATTTTAGAGACAAAGTAACCCAATTCATGTCACTTCAGATAGACTCATGCATCATCGAGTGTAAAGTGCACAAGTCTTGTCTTTCTTTATTTAGCTGTAATTGATTTAACACTGACAGAGAGCACAGACACAGAAATGGAGTGCCCTTTAACAAAAGTCAAGGCTGGTTTTCTGATTCATTTATCCAATGGTGCAGACGAACTTTGATGTGTATTGCAAGATAATACTCGGCGCTCACATTAAAAGTGGCACTGACAAAGCTTTGCAACTGACTGATACCAATATTTTGATATTTGAATTTTGCCCGCTTTCTCTTCTTGTTTCCCTGTGTCTCTCACACACACACACACACACACACACACACCGAAACAGAGAGTGAGAGTCTCACACACATCTACAAACCATGTAATCCTGTCAACAGCTCAGTACCACTGATCCCTCCAGTTCCCAACACTAAAACAAAATGTAAATATTGGCCCCAAAACATCCCTCAGCAGAGCAGCCTCTCAGACAGACAGAGCCTGCTCTGCTCTCTCGCCCCTCGCTCTCACTTTCCATCACAAGCACACGAAGGATGTCTGTAGCAAGTGTGAAGCCTTCAGAAAGATTAGTGCTTTTTGAGATTAAACCAGGACAAGTTTCTGCCCGGTTGTGTTTCTCTAATTCTCAGTCTAATGTGGGAAGACGTAACCTACAATAATAATCAGAGGAGCCTGAGCACCTGATGATAGTGTAATAATTTGTGGAAAACTGGCAAGAGATTGCACTCAGTTCAGCACTAAAGTTGTTCTATTAACGTGAACTAACAATAAGGTTTTCTGTAGTTTGGTGAAGCAGCGATAAAGACAGTAAGATTCAACAGTGCTTTTGTTGAGTGCCCTGAAAGGCCACGGTTATCTCGACACAATAGGGCTTCTCATGGGTATCCACGGATCTGCCTGACAGTGCAGCCTGTTCCTCACAGCCTCATTAGTGGTATAGAAATATATAGCTGCTGTTATCTGGAGGGGAGTTGTTCTCTGAACAGGGTTCTCCCAGCCAATCAATATCCCCATTGTCTTTCTGATCGCTGAGCGATGCTTTATGTCGCCGTTGTAGTTGAGGTGGCTGCGTTGTTTCAAGCTAACTAGATTACTGGGCTTGCCTGAGTTGAAGGAATAGCATGTGTGTCAGACACAGAGAGAGAGAGGTTATTTGTTTTAGGAAAGTTTTTGTTTATTTTTGTTTGAGTCTGTCTGTAAACGCAGCGTTTACTGGAACCCTCTGTCAACCTGTCAAACAGGGGAAAAAAACGGGACTCCTACAGGAGTCATCGCCATGTCTTTCTCTTCGTTTCTGTCAGCGCTCTCACACATTCGCTGAAAAAGAGACGTCAGGATAATTTAGAAACAGAAAAACACACCAAGTGATTGAAGAGAGCGAGAGAGAGTTATCAAAGCCGAGACGCAGAGAGAGGCTGAGAGGCCAGATTATGCTAGCTGCTTTCCTTTTGGATTCTGCTGTGACACCCGAACGTGCCTGAGCTGCTGACGGAGGTTTGGCTGGAAGGACTCTCTAGCTGTGAAGGGCACAGGGTGTCTGTGTTTGTGTGTGTGGGTGTACGTATTTGTGTGCAAAGCTATCATTTGCTTACAGTCATCACATTGAACCACAAGCTGTGAGCAGATTAGGGTCCATTTATGGCAGCCGCACACCTCTTTTATCTTTTGTTATTTTTGAAATATTTAAATGCTGGGTGCATGTCTCTGCGACTCTGTGATAGAGCTGCTTAATCATGGCTGACACTGTAATCATTTTGGTCACTACTGAGGTCACGGAGATTTAGTGGCTTCTGAAACATTGTGCATTTGTTTGAATTTTTTCTATATTTGTTGTTCCTCATTGGTTCCCTTGAATAAAAAGTATTTCCAAGCAGATGAATAAGCTTTACCCTTTCTAGTTGACCAAAGACTCTTTTTCTCTTCTTTCAAAGCATCATAGCTGGGAGACTGAGTCTGGGCTCTGAGGTAACAGTCAAAGCCAAGCAAAATTGTGCATTCATGACCAACGCGATTATAGTAATAGAAAAATAGAACAGCAATCCGCAACACAACACCTCTTAAATAAGTTGGGACAGGGCCATGTTTGCCACCCTTTAGTATCCCCTCCTGTTTAAACGAGAGACCAGCTGCTGAAACTTTGAGAGAGGTATGCTGTCCCGTTCTGGTCTGATATAGGCAGCAGGACAGAAATACAATATGGATTTTTGCCCATGTCCCTTGCACACAGATTTTTTTTATGACATTTTTTGATGAAGTTATTTAATATAGATGATGAAATATTCAGTATCAACAATTTTAAGTTGAGGAACATTATTTTGAAATTGCTCCAGACCCAGTTTTTTGCAGATGGGTTAATCTCTGCTCATTGTAACCTCTGAGAAACACTGCCTATCTAATATCCTTTTTTTATACTCAATTATTTTACTAACTGTTGCCAATTAACATAATTACTTGAAAAATGCTCCTTCAGCTGTTTCTTTTTGGTACTACTTACTAGAGATGGACCGATCCGATATTACGTATCGGTCC
>NW_024582573.1:702782-716178 GCF_018398535.1 Haplochromis burtoni
CATCATAGCTGGGAGACTGAGTCTGGGCTCTGAGGTAACAGTCAAAGCCAAGCAAAATTGTGCATTCATGACCAACGCGATTATAGTAATAGAAAAATAGAACAGCAATCCGCAACACAACACCTCTTAAATAAGTTGGGACAGGGCCATGTTTGCCACCCTTTAGTATCCCCTCCTGTTTAAACGAGAGACCAGCTGCTGAAACTTTGAGAGAGGTATGCTGTCCCGTTCTGGTCTGATATAGGCAGCAGGACAGAAATACAATATGGATTTTTGCCCATGTCCCTTGCACACAGATTTTTTTTATGACATTTTTTGATGAAGTTATTTAATATAGATGATGAAATATTCAGTATCAACAATTTTAAGTTGAGGAACATTATTTTGAAATTGCTCCAGACCCAGTTTTTTGCAGATGGGTTAATCTCTGCTCATTGTAACCTCTGAGAAACACTGCCTATCTAATATCCTTTTTTTATACTCAATTATTTTACTAACTGTTGCCAATTAACATAATTACTTGAAAAATGCTCCTTCAGCTGTTTCTTTTTGGTACTACTTACTAGAGATGGACCGATCCGATATTACGTATCGGTCCAATACTGACCTAAATTACTGGATCGGATATGGGAGAGAAATAAAAAATGTAATCCGATCCGAAGTATCACAAAATTACCTCACAAAATGCGCTGCTTGGCGTAACCCAGCTCAGCGCATCGGAGCAGTATGTGTCACGTGATAGAGCGGCTGTTGTCTGCAAGACCTGTCGGAGGTCTGGTGGAGCATTTGGAGCCGCACTGCTTCCAAACCGCGGCATTTCGTCTCGGAGAAAACTATCCCAGAAAAGTAAAGCAAGTGCGTAAGTTCATCTCAGAATGTTTGCATAGTATTTCCACGTTAAGCTTAACAACTGATACATGGAGCCACAGCTGGACTGGCCATCGGAGTTCCATATTGAGGTACAGCTACAATGGAAAAAAAGACACAAAGCTGGAGTTATTATGTCCTTGCTGCAAAGCTGGCTCTTCTCTCATTCTCTTCCCCTCCCTCCCCTGTCGCTACTTCAATCATGAAACTGATCATTGATCAGGTGATCTGCTTTTCTGTCGCAAGTCCGGTCTTTCTTGTTTATTTATCGTCCACTTTGCGCTAGAAAGAGGAGACCAGCGGATAAACAACAGCAGCACATTTAAGCTTGATAAGCTGTCGTTAGAATTGATTTAATATTAATTTCTAGTGCTGTTTGCTGGAGCCACAGCTAGTGATGGTAAATTCGATTTTTTTACTGAATCGAGTTTTAATGAGTCACTCACCAAAGTGAATCGAATTTTTGAGTCATTTGATTCACTTGACCAGAGAGTGCAAAAAATGTACATTTTCACTCAAACTTAATTTGTTTCTCTTTTCATGTATATCCTACTGCTAAGATGAATGATTCTGAAAGAAAACAACTATTTTATAGAGCAAAAGAAATTCTAAAGGGAACATTTATTGTGTTTATTTTTATTTTATTAGTATTTTCCTTAAATGTGTCAAATATATATTTTCTCATCTAAATGTCCACTGTGCTGTAAGCCAGGGGGCGGTAATGCGCCTTAACATTGGTTGCCAACCAGGAAGAAGCACAGGAGGGAGGGGGTGAGTAGCTCAAATGTGCTGTTAGCATGTTAGCAGAGCGATGCTACTGTGAACCAAGGAGCTACTCAGGGTTTTTTTCTTCCAGCTTAGAGCAGAAATATTTTTGTTAAGATACTGGATGTTGTGTTTTTCTCCACAATTTTAATTATAAGCTAGATATATTTCTACTAATAAAATTAGTTTGCTAACAGCAACGGGGGTGAGTCAGTGAGTCAGTTGGGCTTGTGAATCATGATTCATGAGTCAGTAAAGTGATTCTCGAGTACTGAACGATTAGTTCATGATTCGCGGATTAGCATTAAGTCGATTATGCATCACAGGGTGGAGGGTGGTTCCCTATTTTCTTTTTGCATAACTAAACTATAGGGTTTGCAACCCTATTAGTTAGGTTGTTCAATATTTATGCTAAGTACTCTTTAAAATACCAGAGTAGGGAGGATGGTGTAGGTTTAAGTTTGCTAGATTGATCAGTGTAGCTGAACTAGAAAATATTTTGGGTGCAGTGTATTTTTTGCATACAGGTATAACAGAATAGTTTTAGTGTTTTGTTTTTTAAAACTTGAGTGTGAACTTATACAAAATGCAGCAAGATATTTATAAAAAAAATTGTATTGATTACAAAATACACTATATCGGGTTCATATCGGTATCAGCCGATATCCAAATTTATGATATCGTTATTGGTATCGAACATAAAAAAAGTTGTATCGTGCCATCTCTACTACCTACTTTTCCAGCCTTTTTATTCTCCCTGTCCCAACTTTTTCTGAGATGTTCTGCTGCCATCAAATTCAAGAGCTGTTATTTTTCATTTGAAACATTTAATCATGTTTTCTGTGGTCTGTTGTGAATAAAATATGGATTTACTGGATTTACATTTTACGTAGTGCCTCAACTTATTTGGAATTAGGGTTGCAAAGTTAAAAAACAAAAGAATGTATTTTTTTTAATTGTGTTCATCAAACCTGAAGATAACCTGAATACGGACAGTGCAAGTTTCCATCATGATGTACCTCACTAGGAAGTGAACCGCTTTCATAATCCTGAAAATCCGGTGTTAACCCTGAAATTACCTGTAAAAAAAAACAAATTTGGTACTTGTTTTTTTTCTGGTTATAAGCAATTATAAGCATTTTGTTTCCTGTTGAGCTATGGTAGTGATAAGTTTATTAAATGAGGGTCAGCTTGGCGTCAAGTAGACTTTATCTCCATTTATATACAGAGATTGTTTGGGTTTTTGTTTGTTTGTTTGATTTTAATTAGGATATAGCTTACATAAACATGCGCACACTGTCAGATGAGGAAAAGTTTCTTGTCTTCTGTGTATTCCTTGTGTCTAATAGGTCTGTGTGTGTGTGTGTGTGTGACTTTTTGGACTTGTTTTCGGGCTGTTTATCCTTTCACCTCCCTTTGCCTCGCTGACAGCTTACCAATGTATGACCTCAGCCTTTTGATGAAAGTTTTGGAATAATGAGGCCAAAGTGGACAGTTACAAAGGAAATGCTACTAAAAAAACATAAAAATAATGAGAGATTTTTTCCCCTGAGGCCACTCTCTTTTTTGTCTAAAATTCAAGTGTTTGTCTTCTATATATATTGTACTGTATATCTCAAAGGACTCATATCTCACATTATGCTGTTTGGCTTCTTTTGCTGTTGTGTCATAAAACATAAGAATTAAGTGAAAAGTGAATTAATCACTTTTGTGATTAAATTATGAGACATGAGTCATGTAAGACTTTGATATAAAACATAAACATTTACTCTTGGGGACATATTTTTTTCCCTTCCTATATGGCTTTTTTTCCTTTCTTTGTGACATTCAAGTTGCCCTTTTTTTCTGATAATGCCTTTGCAAGCTCTGTATCGTTCATGAAATCATGTTTTCTTCTTCTTTGAGGAGGTAGCTCCCATTTACTTTTACACAGTGTGAAAAACATTTCCCATCCCAGTAAACATGAATCCAGAATTTGATTCTCATCACAGTTTCTGTTTCACTACTTCTTTGTGCCAGAGTTCAGTACGTTTCCTGCCAATCATCCGCAGGAGGAAAAAGAAGTGTTTTGCCATCACAGAATTTTTTATCACTTTCATGTCTTCACTTTTAAAGTTTACAGAAGAGAAACAGGAGAAAAAAGTTGCCTTTTAAAGACTTCTATGTCTCATACAAGGAATTTGTCATGAAAGTGGTCATTTTTGCACTTTTAATGCGACATAAAACTAATTAAATATGATCAAACAGCATGTCGCTTGAGAGAAATGCAAAACCCAACACTTTCATGTCTGTTTTCATATTTGTCAAGATTAGGCAGACGATACATGTTTAAGATTTGGAATTGAGTGCAATGCTATGTTGTGTTACACATTCATAAGTGAGTGATAAGGCCACATGGGTTTTCTGGCTGGGAAATTGTTGATATTCAAGTTTCTTTCATTGCAAATTTGGGTAAAAATCATTATAAATGTATCATATGCGATGATATATCATGCTTATTTAGATACACTAAAGGTGGATTTGTGTGTTTATGACATTATGCAGTGTTTAAAAGCTGCAGTGGAAAAAAACTGCTTTGAACCACTAATAAACAATATAGTAAGAAATTTAGTTGTTAATTATGAGACACTTAATAGATGCGTGCACACACATTAACAAAGCATGTAATCCTCTCAACAGCTCAGCAACACAGATTCTTAAGTCATAAACTGACTGCAAATATTGGCTTCAGAAATAAACCTCAATGGAGAAGTATGCAAACTGACCAGCCTCCATTTCTTCCCCATCTTTCTTTCTTTTCGTGCAGATGGAGGAGGAATATTAATTTTTATGGAAATGTTTTTAAGCCTTAAAGGCAAAAACAAATCCAGGAGCTATGTTAATCAGCAGAAAGTGTGTGTGTGTGTGTGTGTGTGTGTGTGTGTGTGTGTGTGTGTGTGTGTGTGTGTGTGTGTGTGTGTGTGTTCAAAATAACATTTGACGACATCTATGGCAACAAAAATTCAAAAATTTTAATTCTAGATACTCTTCAAAAATTTTGAAAGAGTAGTTGTCAAAGAGCTAACTGATCGTCTGCAGAGGAATGGCTTATTTGAAGAGTTTCAGAGCTCATCACAGCACAGAAACAGCTTTAGTGAAGGTTACAAATGAACAATTAGAGCATTCTGTGTGTATTACAGGTACTGCGCTGCAGTGGTTTGTAATATATGTCATAGATATATGTCATATCTATCTAATAGAGTCCAATTTGTTCATGTAAATGGAGAGTACTCTTTACACAATAAGGCACAGGTGTCGAACTCCAGGCCTCGAAGGCTGGTGTCCTGCAGGTTTTAGATGCGTCCTTGATCCAACACAGCTGATTTAAATGGCTAAATTACCTCCTAAACATGTCTTGAAGTTCTCCAGAAGCCTGGAAATGAACTAATCATTTGATTCAGGTGTGTTGAAACAGGGTAAGATCTAAAGCCTGCAGGACACCAGCCCTCGAGGCCTGGAGTTCGACACCCCTGCACTAAGGTTAATTATGGAGTTCCACAAGGTTCTGTGCTAGGACCAATTCTGTTTACATGCGTCCCTTAGGCAGTATCATCAGAAGGCATAGCATACATTTTCACTGCTATGCAGATGACATCTAACTTTATCTATCCATGAAACCAAAAAATACACACCAATTTGTTAAACTGCAGGAATGTCTCATAAAGACCTTGATGACTTGATTTTCTGCATTTAAATTCAGATCAAACTGAGGTTATTGTACTCGACCTTAAAAATCTTAGAAATATGGTATCTAACCAGATTCTTACTCTGGATGGCATTACTTTGGTCTCCAGTAACACTGTAAGGAACCTTGGAGTCATTATTGACCAGGATATGTCCTTCAATGCACATATCAGTTTTCAGGCCCCTCTTCTGTGGAACCAGCTTCCAGTTTAGATTCAAGAAACTTGTCAAAATGACAAGGGGCTGTTTGTAGGGAAGAATGTTTCTGGAATGACACATTACTTTTTTCCAAAATAAATCACACAACACTATAAACTGGGGAGTCTGAGCTCCATTTGTTGTATCCTGCTCTGAATGTATAGGCTGTATAGAGGGTGAATGTAGCATCCACATCTGAAATTGATGTAGAAATGTATAAAAGCTGTATTTTCTAATGAGAGAACACTTCCCTGATGACTTTAAATTCCTCAAATGCTTGTTTTAAGTTTTATTTAATGCAACATAGGGTTCATTTTGTAAAACATGGTCCTCGTTTGATTTAAAAAGGAGGACAAAGTGGTGGTCTTCAAAATCCTGTTTCAAAATATTGAAAACACAAATGGTAAAACTTTGAGGCCTCACAGTGTGACCTCAATAGCTCATGTGCCACTCACATTTCTGCAATGACCTTTTTATATTGCTACTGTATTAAGTGCAGGGTTATATATTTTTCTTGTTACAGGATTGAACACCTGAGCCTGAACATGGCCATGCAGCTGCTGGTGGGCGTCCCTCTAGAAATGGTCCACGGTGCCCTGAGAATTGGACTGGTCTATGTGTGTGGTGTGTTAGCAGGTAGGTGTGTGGCTTCACTGTCTCTCTGCTACCCAGGGACGAAAACACAAACAGACATGGCGGGGTTTTCCCTTTCAGCTCCGTCGTTGTTCCATCTGCTTGTTTTATGCATTTAATCACCTATCAGATTTCATCGTGTGTTGGTGGATACTGGTCAGGGAGAGAACTGTGCATATGTGTGTGGCATGTTCAGGACAGATGGTCTTCTGTTTCTGTCCTCCTACCAGACATGGTGGGATGCAGGGGGTTCTCAGAGCCCCTATTTAAGCCCCCGCATCCTCCATATTCATTCAGTAAAGGGCAGAGCAAAGAGAGTCATCTCAAATAAAGCTCAATCAGAGAAACACACACAGTAATAATGAAATCGGGGGGGATGAAGAAAGAGAAACGTGATGAATTCTTAAACGCTAATAACACAGAGTCTGAAGAGGAGAGCCGGGATATGAGAAATGCAGAAATGGATGTGAAGCAGAGCTGGGCGAGAATTAGGAGAGGAACTACCAATGAGAAAGCAAAAGCGGACACAGCTTTGAACAAAATGTCACTGCTCCCTTCCTACTCCCCTATCAACCTCAAGCACTGGTGCAATTTGAGTGTTCAGGCCCGTTCAGCTGAGACAAAGCATGTGTATGTGTGAGCTCATAAGCACCGTTTTTCTTCACTGAATCTGTGATCTCCAGCACAGTGATCAACCCCAGTGCTGTTTTCCTGTTTTTTTTTCCCCCCCCCATTTTTTTGGTACCCTGGGGTGTCATTTTTAGCAAAACAACTGGAGTGGAAATATTGGGCTACTTTTTGAGACGAGACTTAGAAACATGATGCCTCGTGGCGGGAAATGAGGGTTTTTACTGATAGACTGAAAAAAAATGATTGTGTGATATGAATCGCAGCCGTTGAGGTTTTGTTTAATATTCATGAACATTTCTCTCTACACGTCTGCGAGCCCCCATTGTGTGTAAGAGAGTGTGTGTCTGTGCGTGCACGCACAAGGGTCACTGACAAACACCCCTGGGGATACCAGCTGCGGCGGCCTGTAGCATTAACCTCACAGTGAAATGAGGACTGAGCACATAAATCACTCACACTTACATATGCACACACACACACACACACACACACACACACACACACACACACACACACACACACACACACACACACACACACAAATGTCTGTTAATTAGATATCGACCACCAAGAGGAAGATGGGAGTTGCAGTGTGGTTGTGCCGGCTGCCATGTTTGCGTTTCTTGTGTCTGACTGAGCTCAGCAGGTAAAATTGGGCAGCAGAAAGACTCAAACCAAAATCTGTAATATTTAACAAGAACCGGATGTTTGTGTACGTGGCACATATACAGCACATGTATTGTGTAGACTGTAGATTTATGATTATCTTTAACAGAAACTTTCTAATAGTAAACAGTAAATTAAATTTTAAAAAAGGAAGTTTTCACTGAGGTTTAATGTTTAGTTTTTGCCCCTTTTAGCCTAAATTATATTAATCTTTTACATTAAATTGCCAGAAGTGTTTCCTTACTATCTGTTCTCACTTACTTACTTTTATTTGCACTGTTGTGGATCCTACTCAGAGGTGCCTGTAGTTTTTTTTTAACATGAATGAACCTGTTTGTGGAGTATTTGTATATGATTTCAAACATATGTGTAAAGGATCTTTAAAAGAATTACTGTGAGCTTTTTATTCTTTACACTAGATGCTTTTATCAGTGTAATAAATCAAATATAAGGCCGGCTTTAGATTGTTTTTTGTCTTTCAAACAGTCGAGGTCATTGGAGGGGCACAATTTGAACTTGTTCACAGGGACACATGGCCATAAACATCTATGAGGTCATCAAGCTCTGGACCTCAATTTCTATGTATTTATTTACTTTTAAAACGGTACAATAAAAATTGACATGAATCAGCGTTTGAGACTTAAGGCGGATAATACTCTGAAGAGACTCTAGTGAGTTATGGCCTGCAATATAGCACCTCACGCATAACTCATTAGGAATAATAATTGACTGGTTTATGAGGAGTTAATCAAAGGCGCAATAGCCACAGCCACTGAGCAAGTAATTTTTTCTCTCATGATATTTTCATTTGAAGTGAAGGAATAATTGACTATTTTTATTCTAATTTCTATTCTTCTTTTGCATTGTTTAATTTCTCATTGCTACAATGACAATAAAGTTTCTGAGTCTGTTTCAATTCAACTCAATGTAGACATACATGTGTATACAAAAGTGTTTTCAGTTTTTCTATTTTTGGTTTTGTTTGTATCACAACTCTACGAACAATTCTCTTCAGAACAACAGAGTGTACAATTTTAACAAGCTTTAAATCAATATTTGGTAAGACCACCTTTATTTATTTAGTGCTTGCTCATAGTGGGTCGTTGGATTGTTGAGGTTTTCTTTGTTTTCTCGGTTATATTGTGTTACAATATAAAGCATCTTGAGGCAACTGTTGTTGTAATTTGCACTGAACTGAACTGAACTGAATTCTTCCACGTGGTCTGGCCTCTCTTAGAAAAGCTTTCTTGCAAGTTTATTTATGTACTCTGGAGGAACAGTTCTCCAGATTTTTTGCTCTATATCTTTGTTTCTTCTCTGTTCTGTCATGGGATCATCTCTGTCAAGATGACACACTGCTTCCATAAATGTTGAGGTCTGGGTTCCGGGGAGGCAAATATAATGAATATTAACAAAAAAACTTTGAATTCCCTACATGTTTTGTTTGATTTGAGGCCATTTAAACATTTTAGCTTAATCCTTCAATATTAGGGAACAAACAGCTACTCTGTTGCTGCATAATGACACTATTAGGTTACTATGTGAGGAAATATTGCATCAAACAGAAAAGGGCTCAGCTGGCACATACAGAGGTTAAGGCATAGTTCAGAGGTCAAGTAATGACTCAGAAAAGGGTCTCTGACCCTCTAGGGCTCACACACACTCTGACACTTTAATGTCATAGCTCCCCTTATGGAAAACAGACAAGAAGTGGCTTTTCAGAGCAAAGGATATAAGACAGGTGCAGCAGTGGACAATGATAACTAAGGCGCAGACGAGACAAAACAGACACACAGACAATAAAGCAGCTACACAAAGTCAAAGACTTGACTATGGGCACATGGGGGTCACTTACAAAGGGCACACACATAAAACACTACTGTAAAGGCTCGGTATATTCAGTTGGCTCAACATGCAGCCAAGCTGTTGATTTTTCTCATTATGAGCACTGATGTGCGTTATTATTTCTCCTCATGTGTCTGGCTGTTTCGCTGCAGTTTGGAAGAAGAGCCAAGAAAAATGAGCTGCCACTTTCAACTGTAAAACCTACAGGCCTCCTGGGGCCTGCTGAATGACTATGAGAGACCGTGTCCTTGTCTGTGTGTGTGTTTGTGTGTGTGAGATTATGTGCACACAGAAGCACACTGCTAAAATAATGTTATTAAACCAAGGTAATTACAGAGATGGAGGTCACCCTGCAGAGACACACTTCCAAAACACAGGAACTAGAAGGTGGAGTTGCTCTGTGTGTGTGCGTGCGTGCGTGCGTGCGTGCGTGTGTGCATGCACACACGTGAAAGAGAGATCTGTTAGGGTAGGAATCTGATTATCTTGTTTTTCAATTGTTCTTTTTTGTTTGTTAGTTTGGGTGCCAGTGTTTAAAAGTAAAGGATTAGATATGGTAAATGGCCTGTATTTGTATAGCACTTTTACTAGTCCCACCTAGGGACCCCAAGGCGCTTTACACACCCAGTCACCCACACATTCACACACTGGTGGAGGCAAGCTACAGTTGTAGCCACAGCTGCCCTGGGGCAGACTGACAGAAGCGAGGCTGCCATATCGCGCCATCGGCCCTTCTGGCCATCACCAGTAGGCGGTAGGGGAAAGTGCTTGCCCAAGGACACAACGACCGAGACTGTCCGAGCCAAGGCTTGAACTGGCAACCTTCCGATTACAAGGCGAACTCCCAACTCTTGAGCCACGATCGCCCCCCGATATTTTTGAGTGGCAGATTATGGTAGTTCATTTTTCAACAGAATCCCATTCTTGTCTTATAAAGGATTCTAGCGGCTAAATAGTGGGTCATCGTCACTGTGTTTTTCATTTCATGATGTACCAAGTGTGTATATGTGATGGACTGCAGGCAGGCCAGTAGCCAGGCTCTTCTAATACAATACCATGCTGTTGTCATATGTGGTTTAGTATTACATTGCTAAAATATGCAAGATCTTCTCTGAAAAAGATGAATTTCCAGATGTGCAAGCTGTTAATTTCATAGGCACTAATGTTCTCCTATAAAATCAGAGATGTAGGCTTCTGAACAGAGCGGTGATAACAAGCTGGTCCATCTCCTCCTTAGTCTGAACGATGGCATCCATGTTTTCTAAAAAGAATGTCACATTTTTGTTGGTTTCTACTTTGCTTCAATGTATTTTTAATGACCTTTAGCCCAAACAGGACGGTGACTTTTCTGGATCATGTTACATATGGCTTCTTTTTTGCATGCGAGAGCTTGAACCTGTATTTGTGGATAGTATAACATTTGTGGAAATTACTGGAAGTAATTCTTGAGTCCATGCAGTGATTTCAGTGACAGAATATTTCATGTTTTTCATGCATTGCCCCATGCTTTTCCCATCAAATACCAATGTTTGGCCTTATCCATTTTGGACAGCGATTTCTCCAGATTTTTGATGATATTATGTACTGTAGATGATGAGATATTCAAAATGTTGAGGGGCATCAATCTAAAGTTGTTCAACAAACTGGTGAACATCTGCTTCTCTAAGATGCTCCTTTTATTTATTTATTTATTTATTCACATTTTACAACATTTTTGGAATAAGGCATGTATGAATGATAAGGTATGGTGTAATAAATTCTGTACATCAAGGAGAAATAGCAATAGCAACAGAAATATAGGAGAAAGTAAAACTGAGCATTGATCAAACCGAGTTTTAACATTAATTTAAACATTATGGGATTGGCCAAAGGTGCAGAATTATAGAAAATATCCAGTTCAAGAGTTTCCATTCCATTTTAAAAATTTAATTTGAAAAATTTAAAAAAATCGAATCTTCATCTATAGAAAGTTAATAAAGCATCTGTATCAAAATCAAGATGGTGAAGAGAAACGGTGGAGAATAACCCCATTAGATTTTCTATGCGTTTGAGTATATGATGCACATTTTATTGTGTATTGCTTAAAGGAGAAATATGTAATATGCATCCGTATTCGTACTTTGAGAACAAGAGTAGAAGAACACAGAGTGAATGTGAGAATATTTATCTGCATCTCCTTGTGCTCTTTTTCATAGTGTGGGCAGTTGTGTGTTATGTACTTTGCATCAATACAGTAAACATTCAGTGCCAAAAAGTGAAGGAAAGGAAAAGAGAAGCAAAGTGTAAATGAAGAAAGGAAATGAGTGAGAGGAAAGGGACGATAACAGATACTGTAAGTGTTTGGACATTTGAATAGCCCAGCTAAACATGTCTGCCTTTTTTGTTTCCTTTTATTCCATCTCTTGTAAAGTGAGTGCTGTGAGAACAAATGTGTCTCACCCTCTGAATGTCCACATGTTTAAACTTTGCTATGCGTGATTGGATCTTTTGTGTATGCAATGAATTGCCACCAGTTGCACAAAAGAGAGCAGCTCCTTGCTGCTGCCCAATTTGCTTGGATTGCTTTTGTCTTACATTAAATTATAGCGTGTGCTGTTACGGTATGAGTAAGCCTCAGTTCACGGAGGTCTGTATATAATACACCCACATTAAATAGCTAATAGCAAAGCTGCCAAAATGCTATTCACAATAGATATTCAGTACACGAATGGTCACAGCTGGTGTGAAAGCAGTTTAAATTAGACATATTGTCAGAGAATTTCCTCCTGAATAAATTAAAACTCAAGACTGAAATATGTGACACAAAAATAAAGAAAGTGTTGTACCATGTAGCATTCTGTCATATTATAGAAAGTTTGCAGCATATGTACAGTTTGGTCCATTTCTAAGATGACATAATGTTTGTAATTTTGAGTAATTGGACAAAACTAACATAATTTCAAATATAAAGATTTTTTTAAGTACTTCGATGAAACTCCTTTATAATCAATGACTTCCTGAAGTCTAGAGCAAATGGACATCACCAGATGCTGTTTCCTTCCTTGAGGACTTATCCCAAGCCTTTACTGCAGCCATCTTCGCTTGTTTGTCGGACTTTCTAACTTCAGTTTTCTATCTTCAACTTAAAACCATGCTCTTTTGGGTTGAGATCAGGTGACTGACTTGATTTTATTTCTTTGTCTTGAAACACTTGTGGATTGCTTTTGCTTTTGGGTCATTATCCATTTGTGCTCTGTAGCTCAATCAGCGTTGCAGCATTTAGCTGAGTAGGTGATACTGGCCTCTACACATTAGAATCCATCTTCCTGCATCTATCAGCAGTCACATCAGAAACACTAGTTAGCTGGTTTCTATTGGCAGGTATACATGCACAAACCATAACATTGCCTCCACCATGTTTAACAAATAATGTCTGGTATGTTTTGGATCATGAGCTGTTCCGCTTCCACCACCAGCTCAGTTTTCATCTGTCCAAATATTTTTTTTTTCCAGACCTGTGCAGGGCTCTTTTAGAAAGTCTAATATGATCTTCCTGCTCTTGAGTGTAACCAGTAGTTTGCAATATGTTCTGTCGTTACAGTACATTGGTAGTGGTTGTTTACCAATCAGAAGGTTGGTAGATCGATCTCCGGCTCCTCCAGTTCCCATGTCAAAGCATCCTTGGGCAAGAGCTGCCCTCAGCGTGTGCACTGTTAGATAAGACGCTTAGTCATAGATAGGTTAAAACACTGTATGAATGTTTGTGACTTGCAGTAGAAAGTGCTTTGAGTGCTCAAATTGAGTAGAAAGAGGCTATAAGTACCAGTTATTTACACTCATGAAAGTGTTTTGATTGTAGTAGACCTTGACAATCTCTCTAGAAGGAAACAATTCTGCAATCATCAACTTTTCAGGCCTTTTGGTGTTGCTGAGCTGGTCAGTGCAGTTGCTGGCATTAGGTTGTTATACCTAACGAGATGCTAAAAAGTGTAGAATGCAAATTCAAATTCAAATTTTTATTTGTCACGTACACAGCCATACACAGTACGATATGCAGTGAAATGCTTAGACAACTGCTCGTGACCTAAAG
>NW_024582573.1:717773-760865 GCF_018398535.1 Haplochromis burtoni
TTTTTTTTTTCAACAGAAAGTATATAATTGATAGATTTGTTAAATAGAGTTAAACTGAATTAATCCTAAGGAAAGTCAGGGAGTTGAATCGCTTGAAAGTTTTCTTAGGTGTGGTTGAATGAAATCCTATATATTTCACTATTTTGGTCTAATTTCACCTTTTAAATATCCCCTAGGCTTTGATCATTACTTCAAATTTCAGTGGCAGCTTTGAAAAAGAAAGAAAACCCCCAGCGTTTGTTTTTTTTTTTAAACAAAGGTTTTAACAAAGATTTACTGAAAAGATAATTCTTCAATGAATTATCAGACAGTAAAATGATGGCATCATTTATTTATAAATTTTCACTGACATGTGGCCTTTATCATCACTGCAGGGTCTCTGGCCGTGTCTGTCACGGATATGACGGCACCGGTGGTTGGCTCGTCTGGGGGAGTCTACGCCCTGGTCTCTGCACATTTAGCCAATGTAGTAATGGTAAGTTTTCCATTTACATGCACATGCTATGTGTGCGCACATGTGTATCAGTGATTACCACATCACTCAGTGTTCCTGTCTCTACACATCATTGTCGTATCGTCAAAGTAGCCTACAGTGGCCCCTCGACAGGTGCCGCTTTATCTACAGATGCCATGCATTCCTCACCGTCAGTTTTCTCCCATTCCTTCAAAGATCAGAAAAACATCTGAGCGTGTGCACATGTTTACGTGACAGAGTGCGAATAAAATGCATCCCATCTCAATGCACTCTGCTGTCCTTTGACTTCTATGCCTACTCTGTTTGGTCTAACCCATTCAGCAGGTCATTAGACACATGTAGCAAATATCAGTCAAGGTGAACCTCTATTATGTGCAGTGGGGTTCTCATTATGTATCCTGCCACATCCTTCACAGCATTCTTGAGGTCAGTATGGAGGAGTTTGTGTTCCTCCTCTCCATTGAAATCTTATTATCTAACACAGCAAGAACAGACTGGGGGTCAGAGTGTCTCTGGAGCATTTAAAATTGACGTGAATTCAGACAAAGGGCACAATCTAAGGTCATTTTAGGTAGTCATGCATGTCTGTTTGTGTGTGTGTGAGTGTGTATGTAAGGAGGACTTTCTCTTCTAGCAGAGTTAGTTCTGTCTTTATCATCAGAAATGTGTTTCATTATGATTTCTCCACTCTCTCTTTCTCTTCTTTGCAGAATTGGTCAGGAATGAAGTGTCAGTTTAAGTTATTTCGGATGGCCATGGCTCTGGTTTGCAGTAAGTCTGAATAAATATGCCACACTCCCACTCTTAACACTTCTCGTTCAACAGAAAAGTTTTGCTGTGTTACTACTTCAGCACCAGAAATTAATTATGTCAAAACAAATGTTCCTGTTCTTGAAAAAAAAAAAGTGTTTATTTTCTCCAAATGCTACAATAATAAGCTTTCTGGCTTTGGAGCTTCAGCACATGAAGGATTTCTCGCTGCTAAGACACTGTGATTGTTGTGATGCACTGCAATGGGGTGATGTAAGCAAACTTCATTGCAAGGCTAGATGGGATTCCAGGCAACCCAGATCTGACAAGTTCAAAGTGATTTTCTCCAAAAACAGAAAACAACAACTAAACAAGCAGCGAATCAAAAACTGTAGTCGTGCCAGATTCACTGAAATTAAACTAAATTTCCTCTGTTGCTCGTAACCTTTGACACACTCCATCCAAATAGCTGGGTGAGTTGCTTCCAGTCAGTCTTAAATCAAATAAAAATCCTCCCTCTTTCTGTTACTATCCTGCCACATAAACGCAGTAGCAAAATATGTCTGTGAAACCCCAAGAGGGAAAGTTGCACTAATATTGACTTTGAGTGTGTAACATGCTCATCCACTTGATTTGCATAATCCTGGCTATTGAAGCTGAAGCCTCATAATAACTTTGCATAAAACTTCAGAATGTAATTTTGCAGCAGCACAAGGACTGTCGAATTTTTCACCCCCAGTTCCACTAGAAGGTTGTTAGGAGCAGATCAAGTCAAATACACAAGAGAAAGGATGAGAGCAATTGAAACTTGTATAACAAAGGTTCACTGTTGCTTTATGTCTTATTTTAAGAAATCTTGACATCCTTCTTTTTTTATCATAGCTCATCTACCTCAAAGTCAGGACTGTTTATTTTTAATAAAGTGCTGCTGTTTTCACCTACATGCTCACATCTCGCTGCCATTATGTCTTCCTTTCTCCTTCCTGTCCACAGTGAGTGTAGAGTTTGGTCGAGCAGTATGGCTCCGGTTCTACCCTCCGGCCTTTCCTCCTTGCCCGAATCCCAGCTTTGTAGCTCACCTGGGAGGAGTGGTGGTCGGCCTGACGCTTGGTGTGGTTGTTCTGCAGAACTATGAGCAGCGGCTCCAGGAGCAGTCCCTGTTTTGGATATTTTTCTGTGTCTACACCTTGTTTGTGCTCTGCGCTGTTTTCTGGAACATTTTTGCCTATAGCCTGCTTGATGTGCGACTGCCCCCACCACCATGAGTTGCTTATTAGAGGCACAGAAGACACTGTATCCCTTTTATTCCTCCCTTGGTAGACGCCTGACCGCCCGACTGGATGAGTCACCCGGGCCTTCACTAACCGAGCCTCATCTTGAGCCAGTCAGAGTTGTCTGACAACCGCTTTACTCATACATCCAGTGCTCCGATGCAATGATACTTGGCATGCAGAAGCCCTCTGTGTTACACTAAACTTTTTTGGACACGTGTGCTATGTTTTCTGGTTAAGCCTTACATTGGCTCACACTCACCATACAAGCTAATCTCCACTCGTTCTTTGTCTCCATGTCTGCTGGATGTTGGTGTCAAGAGTATCAACCAGTGGGACAGAAGGCAGAAGAAGAGCTGTCTGCATGGCCTGACCTTCTCTGCCTCTTTTCCCTCGATCCAATGGTGCCTATTCATGGAGACATCAGCCTGATGAAAGTAGTTCTGCACAATTGCCTGTAGTGTAGGGTGACAGCAGTAAAATCCTACAACCATTTTCTGAAGGGAGACGTCTCTGAAACTCCTCTAAATGAAGGAGAGTATATCAGAACTTAGTCTAAGCTGGTGTTTTGTCATCATTACAAGCACCCCATGAGCATGAGAGGATATAACAGGCAACAGGATAGTCAATCTTCCCCAAGTTTCACAGGAAACGGAGGAGTGTGTAGGCACAGTTTACCTTCAGAGGTTATTATGAATTTACCGTTTGAAGGAGACTGTGGGTTCAGGGTTCAGTCAATTTGTGTTCGGCACAATTTCAACCTCAAACTTGTGTCTTTCGTGTGTTTGGAAGGAGTGCAACAAATGTATCATTGTGTGTGCGAAAAGAAAAGAAGCGGAAGTGCCATTCAGGCTTTTTGCTTAAAAAAATATGCCAAAACATTGTTAATAGCAGCAAGAGCACAGCCTGTAACAAGTGTTGCTTTTTTTGACGTGAAATAGGTCTAATTTTTTCAGTTGAATGCTATATTTTCTCTAACAAATGTTTTACTGACACCAAGAAGAGTAAAGTTATTTTCATTTTAAGTAGTTTTTGCAAAGGTGAAAATAAAAATCTGCAAAGAGTTAAAAGAAGTTTATTTATTGAAATGTAATAAATACACACAGCAGTAAAGACATCCGGGCCATTCTGAATACATCTTTTTTTTCTTTTTCTTCATTACCAAATGTAGACAAACACACATGCCTGACCTCGAATACATCTGGGCTGGGGTTGTTTCCCTCTCAGTTCAGGATCAACTGGGCAAAGAAATCAATGGTCTTCTCATTAGTTCCTGACACAACTTAATTTGTTAATTGATTGAACCGAGACAGTAAGCGACCCCAGCCCCAAGCTGTAAGTCTTAAACTGTACTGTATTCTAACCTCATGTTACACTGGTAACTGCTTGGCACAAACATAATGTAATTACATACAGATTAATATTTTAACATGTGTTTGCTGTTGATTTTTTTAAAAAGATTGTGATATTGGTATGTTGTGTAAATCGTCTGGTCAGTCTGCATTGTGATATGTTAGCTATATACTATATGTGTCCTATTTAAAGATTGATTATTAATGGCCTGGGATTGTATATAATAAGGGCTATGGCACAAAACTGAATGAGGGGCAAATCACTGCTATTTTAACATTGTGCATATTTTCTAGATTTGATATGTAAATACTGGAGTGCATTAAACAGTTTTATACAGAAACAAATACTGATGTATTGGATTTTTGCAATCTCTGTGATAGACTGACAGCCTGACCAGAGTGGACCCCGCCTCTCGCTCTGTAACACCTGAGACAAGCCCCAGTCCACCTCTGACCCTGAACTAGAAAAGTGGTTAAGATGACGTATGGCTTGATTTTGCCCTCTTCTGTACCAGTTTTTTTTAATGATGCTGTTTGTCCATCTGTCACACAATTTTACAATAATATATTTTAGCAATGTAGAATCTGAATGTGCCCAACAATAAGTGTACTGTTCATCTTTGTTGTGAGTGTTTGGACTCATGCATGCCTTTGTTATTGTTTTTCCATTTGCTCGGGGTGGCTCCAACTCTCTGTTACTACAGCATCCTGACAGCAGGTCATAGCACGTTCTCAAATATTTTAAGCCAAGAAATATCTTGACCAAATAAATTTGTTTCATACATGGATATATATACACACACACTGGACTGATCAAATAAAATCATTTCAAATATTTTAATCAAAGATTGAAACACAAAATGCCAAAACATTTGGCAGTTGGATTAAAGGAGGAGGAAATGAAGTACAGACCAGCAGGTCTTCTTTCAGCTGCATCTTCTTTTGGCTGCTCCTGTTAGAGCAGGGGTAGGGAACTCCAGGCCTCGAGAGCCGGTGTCCTGCAGGTTTTAGATCTCACCCCGGGTCAACACACCTGAATCAAATGATTAGTTCATTACCAGGCCTCTGGAGAACTTCAAGACATGTTGAGGAGGTAATTTAGCCATTTAAATCAGCTGTGCTGGATCAAGGACGCATCAAAAACCTGCATTAGAGATTAACTCATCATCTGCCTCCATCTCACCCTGTCCCAAGCGTCTTCCTCTGTCACACCAACCTTCTGCATCTCCTCCATCACTCCATCGATGAACCTCATCTGTGGTCTTTGTATCCGCATGTCTGATTTGGCAAAGATTTTACACCGGATGCTCTTCCTGACGTAGTCCTGCCCTTTTATCTGGGTGTAGGACTAACACTGGCTTGTGGCCCGTCCTGTGGATGGCTTCAATGAATTTGGACAAAACATAAAAAAGCAAACTAAAAAGTAATTAAGTAAAATGTTATTTCTATAGAGCCTTTTTAGACAAACATCACAAACCACAAAACACCACTTCTGATCTGAGGTGGCATGTGGGTTTAGCATCCTCTGATGTGAACTGGCTGAACTTCTGTGGACTGCTATTAAAAAGTCAGCTAAACTAATGGATTACACAATCAGATTACTAATATTAAACTTTATTAGTACTAGATAAATTTACAAATATTGTGAACTTTATTTAAATAGAAAACAATTAACCAACAAGCTGTCATTGAAAATATAAGTTTGTATACTTATTATACTTGTATACTTACACCAGGGAAAGGAAACACAGATAAAAGGGTTAGTTATTGCACTCATTAACTTCTATCCTTTATTTCACTTCAACGACATCAGTTAAAATAATTTTGTTTATTTGGCATAACCAAGATTTCCAATCTAATCTTTATTTTTGTGACTCCCAGCTTGGACCCTGCCAACAACACTAATCAATAAAACACCATAACCTCAATCTTTGCGTGTGTGTGATCATTTATCTGTACAATGTGTACAATTTATCCATGAGCAAATGCTGTTTTGTGAAGTAATAAAGAGGAGCTTCACTGCACACATTATGAAATAAAAATTACAACAAAGGAGGCCCTGAAGTGTTGAACAGCTGCTCAGTAGAAATGGGGAAAACATTTGGCTTTCAGAAATGCAGCAAGTGGTTTTCTCAGTTCCCAAACATTTAAAGTCTGTAAAAGAAGCAGTTCCCAAACAAATTAAGGAACGTCACAGTTATCTATCCATCCTGGGGAAAGAACAGTTCAAATAAATTAAAAATTACCATGACATTCATGCCTATGATGATTGTATTTAAACAACTTTCTTTGGAAACATTAATGTCGGTTGATTCAGTATCAAGGAAGGAAGGACAGAGGATATTGTCCAATGTCAAAGAAAAAAGTGCTCAAACTGAGCAGCTTTAAAACAGGATTATGTGTAAAATGTAAACTTAAAAGTTGGAGGAAGCGATTATAGGGCCATACAGAGAGTAGAGAGCTGGGGTAAGAGCCTTTGTGAAAAAAAGCAGATGTCAGAGTGATCAATGAAATGTGTGAGAATACAAGAATCAGCTATAATTCATTCAGAGAAGGGACCCCTTAAGCTGTCACTGAACATCTTCTCTGTCTAGCCGGTACAACCATGGAGTAGCAGTTTTGAAGGCCTACGATGAAAAATTCATTATGCAGCCAAGGAAAGCCGCCTCAGTTGTGTTTCCCCTTCATAAATCTTTCCTTTCAGAGGTAATCATTCACCTTGATGAAGAAAACGAGAGGCCGCAGGAAAGGAAAATCTGTCTGGAAACATTTGTTGCATCTCAGCATTTATGCAGCCTGCTGCGAGAAACACTTGTTACTTATTTATCCTTGTTTAAACATGAAGGTGCACACAGAGACAAGTACGAAGTACACTTAAAGGACCAAAAGTAATGAGGAGTGATAAAAATATCACTATTACATTGCAGTGGGTCAGTCTGGACTTGATTTTAAATACTGGGTATTGTAATACATTAAAATTGTCAATGTTGTTACACCTTATTTTCCTGTTTGGGTTGATTACCTAACGGTTGCTAAACCTCTCAAATACATGTATATTTGGCTCTAAATTGTAATGGACCATAAGCGTAATCGACACTGTGTGTTGGTACAGATAGAGTAACCATCGAACGTTTTCTAATGAGAGCGTTTCCTAATGAAATGTATATATAAACCATTACTAACAGCTGTTCTGGAAAGCCTTTCCACCCAATTTCCACAGCCTGAAACCCCCAATGTACTGTTCTTGAAGTACTATCGCCACCTAGTGGCCAAAACAAGTTGTGCGCCGTTCTATTTCATCTATCAGTGTTACCTGATCTTCCAGCGTCACCGGTCAAAAATCTGTCAATTTCTTGTAAATGTGATCTATCAGGATGCCTTGGAGGGAATTTATTACATCTGGGACAAAAATCCGCCGCGTCCACAATATGGGTTCAAATTGAATGCAAAATATATTTTTAGTTATAACTAAGTTGGAAATTCAGAGATAAATCAAATACATGACATGGCATTACATTTTGAATCTGAAGGGCTGAAGACACTGTTGGCGACTGGACTGAAAGTGGAAAAATCTGTGAATGATGGAAAATTTCTCTGACATTAAATCCTCTGTGTCTTTTGAGTAAACTCTTGTGATAATTAACTTTTATAAATTATTTATAAGATAAGTGATGAATGTTTAGCTGGCTAAAAGTTCATATTCATTCATAGTTCACAGATTCTTGTTAGGTCTCATCAAAATGTAAATAGTTTTATTGCATTTAACTGTGAACATGTATTTTTACTTCATTTTTGAACTTTTTAGGCTAAGGAAATCGCATACCTACATGCACATACCCCAGCAAAATGCAGCACATCTTGCTACAAACCCCTTTTGGACTTAAAAAGACAAGCAACAACAACAACAACAAAAATCCAAGGAGCTGACAGGAGAAAAAAAAATGCTGCTGTGTGGGGAGGTATTTGCTGGAAAGGAGCTCAAGAAAGTGTCGACACTTTTAATGGCCAGACAGGACTTGGAAAGCTTTGTAAAAGCAGTGAAAAACAGTTTGACACTATGTGCGAGGAGACTGACAGAAAACTGAAAGAAAAGGAGAAGTAAGGTTGGATCTTAAAAGAAAATCTGAGCATCCAGCCGAGTGAGAGTGAGAAGGTCAAAAAACACCAAGCGACAGAGTGCAAACAAGGCAATGAGGTGAAGCTGTCACTAAACACAACAGCAAAGCTGGCAGGGAGGTGGGGGGGGTGACCATTGAGTTTAAAACTCTGTAGGAACACTGTGGAAAAACTTCATCCAAGACAGCTGAATTTTCAAACTTGAAATGATGGCACTGGTAGAAAAACATTTGGCCAAGCTGAAAACAATTAAGTCGAAACACCACCAGAGCAAAACTGAATGCCAGAAAAATTTCAAAGCTTTGGAGGACTGTCTCAGATGTGAGCTGGCAGCAAGAAAGAAAGAAAGAAAGAGAAAAGGCTTCAGAAACAGAGAAGAGACAATAAAGAGAAGCAGCTTTCCATGGTGAGGAGTTTGTCAAGATGGTGAGAAAGCTGGAGGAGGAGATCAAGCTCATCAGGCTCACGAGCCATGCAAAACGCTGAGCTAATGCCATTTTACCTCATCGTTTGAGTTACATGATAATATGATGGATTGTAAGATTTTTTCTTTTCAAAATGAAAATAAAATGCTTTGTGTGTCTTTTTAGGAGCTTACCTTAAAAACTGACGAAGGCAAAGCCGAGATGAAAAGGGAGAAGGCTAGAAATGGAAGTAGCAGATAAACAGAAGAGATTAGGAAAGCATGGACATAAAGTGAAAAAAGTTGAAGAAAGAGCAACATAACAGGAATGCAAAAAGAGAAAAAGAAACAGAAAAACAGAACAAAAAATAAGGAGAGATATAAAAGAAAAGAAGGAGGAAAGCAGAAAGACAGAAAAGTAAGTCTCTCTTCCTAAACCCCATTTTCCCTTTTACTTAGTAACTGCAGTTAGGTCCATATATATTTGGACAGAGACAAATGTTTATTTTATAATTTTGGTTCTGCACATTACCACAAAGAATTTTAAATGAAACCACTCAGATGTAGTTAAAGTGCAGATTTTCAGCTTTAATTCAGTGGGTTGAACAAAAGATTGCTGCCAATGACAGCCTGACATCTTGAACTCATGGACATCACCACATGCTGTGTTTTCTCCTTTTTAACACTGTCAGGCCTTTACTGCAGCAGCTTGTTTGTGGGCCTTTCTGTCTGAAGTTTAGTCTTGATCAAGTGAAATGCATTTGAAGAATATTCCACTTCTTTGCTTTAATAAACTCCTGGGTTGTTTTGGCTATATGTTTTGGGTCATTGTCCATCTGTATTATGACGCCCAATCAATTTGACTGCATTTAGCTGGATTTGAGCATTTCTTTGTACACGTCTCTGAACACCTCAGAATTCATTCGTCTGTTTTTGTCCTGTGTCACATGATCAATAAAAACTAGTGTCAGAGTGCCACTGGCAGCCATGCATGCCCAAGCCACAACAGTGCCTCCACCGTGTTTTACAGATGATGTGGTATGCTTTGGATCATGAGCTCTTCCATTTTTTGCCATCATTCTGGTAGAGGTTGATTTTGGATTCATCTGCCAAAAAATGTTTTTTTCAGGACTATGTTGCTTTTTTATGGATTTTGTTTTTGTTTTGGGGTTTGTTTGTTGTTGTTTTTTTCATTTTTAAGCAAATTAAAATTTAACCTTTCTCTTCTTGAGGCTTAGGAGTGGCTTGGAGATGGCAGCGAACCCTCTGTATTTACTTTCATGTAGTCTTCTCTTTATGGTGGACTTGGATATTGATACCTTCTGAATGTTGTTCACTTGGTTGGCTTTTGTTGATCATCCACCACTGTTGTCTTTCTCTGATGGTTTTTTCTGTTTTCGAGGTTAAAGGAAGGCTTTTTTTCATCTGCATGGAGAGCTCCTTTGACTGCATATTGTCTGTTGACAGCGAACTATTCCAAATGCAAGCACCACATTAATGGCATAATGAAGGAATGCACACACCTGCCCATGAAATACATGGGCCAATTAGTCCAATTACTTTTGTTCCCTTTAAAAAGAGGGTGGCACATGTTAAGGAGCTGAAACTCCTAAATCCTTCATCCAATTTGAATGTGGATACCCTCAAATGAAAGCTCTACACATTATGCCCATGTCCATTATATAACAATAATTGTATTTGTATTGTGTCCAAATATATATATAGACCTAGCTGTAAATACACCTGGCATTGCAACAACTTAATAGCAAAAGGTATAGATATTTAGCTGTCTGGCTACGTGAACATAATCCTGAAGATAAAGCATTTTTTTTGGTTCTGTATACGTTTTACTGGAATGACTGCATGTTATGCAGGAGAAAACACCACCATCCTGTGACAAAACTTTAGAACTACATCAAAATAGTCCCACAGACCTTATATTAATATAAGTATATTAAATTTCATTATAGTAAAACCATTTTTTAAATAAAAACCACCCTCAGATGCAAAAGTGGCGCACAAAAGCCAGTTTTGTTATCGACAAAACTGTAGTTTTTACACCTAGTATATTTTTTTTCCATTTATATGATGGAAACCTCTAGACTCCACGCAACAAGAAAAAAATCAACACTAGTTAAAAGAAAAATATGGATAATGTGGCAGCTATTTATTGATGATATAATCCCCCTGCTGTAATCTGTGCCCATGCAGCTATATCATTACTTCTTGTTTTTAATCTTGTTAAAAATATATGAAACACGTAATACCTATCATGATGATAACTTTAGTTCATCTCTCTGGTGAAAGTAGATGTTTGCACATTTATTGGGTTACAGTTGACAGTCAATCATGAACAATCTTTTAGTGTCCATAAAGCTTTTAAATATGTTGGTGGATAAACGCTTCTAACAATGGTTATAGCAATACAAGAAAATGTCAGCAGTTATTTCAGTAAACGGATCTGTTAGAATAAATAATATGTAAAGAGAAAAACCGTCCTGTAAGTTAAGTTCCAAATAAGACATCATTGACTATCAGCCCAATCTGCTAATATTCTTGTTTTAAGACTTCGTGAGTCATGAACGTTTTCGTGAGACATCAGTGTGTTGGCCATGATCAAGACAGTTGCATGTTACATGGAGAACTGGCTTTGGGAGGTCTGTCCATCGGGGAGTGTTTTTGCTATAAAGGAATGATGGAATGAGACACACTTCATTTTAAGTCTCCAAGTGCTATTCAGCACCAAAGGTTCGCCAGAATATTGCATTGCAGTGAAATCAGTTATTTACTTCACCTGTCGGCTATCCTGTCTACCGTGCTTCCTGTTTTGAACCTCTGGGCGTGTCTGTGACGCTCATTTCGTATTCGCGCGAGAATACGTTCGTTACAACTTCCGCCATTGAAGCGCCATTTTCGGCCTTGTCACGGGATTACAGCATGCTGTTCTCAAACAGATAATAAGACAAGTGTTTAGAGTTTTGATACCGGTTTTCCAGTATTTCATAAAATGGGGCGAAAAAAGAAGAAGCAGATGAAGCCATGGTGCTGGTATCCTTTTTGTTTCGACGATAAAGTGCCGCTGTGGAAAGACGAGGGGCTACATGTTAGCTCGACAAAGGGAAGGCCCAAACTAGCCTCTTGACGCCCTAAAGCTTGCGTTAGCATTAGCGACTGGCACTCACGAACTTAAGTGTTTTGCTGGTTGATTTTTACTTAATGAGATATTTTTAAAGCTGTAAAATACTCGGTATCGGTTGTATTTCATTTCTAGTAGAGTTTGGGTTCGTGGTGCTGGTTACAGGAATCGAATAATACCTTGGATATTAACGGCTATGTTAGCATTTAGCTTCGTTTATGATTCAATCTTCAGGACTGATCCGTCTTTAGATTTGTGTAACCAGACGATTCGCGCTACTTAGTCGCTGAGAGTGATGGTTATTTTAAGCAGTTATGTTATTTTGCCGGCTTGTATGGTCGCTGAATTTCGATCTTGTACAGTGTTACTGGGCAGTCCTTAACTTCAGTTTCCAGGTACTGTAATCGAGACTTCGACGATGAAAAGATCCTCATTCAGCATCAAAAGGCAAAACATTTTAAATGCCACATTTGCCACAAGAAGTTGTACACTGGCCCTGGCTTGGCTATTCATTGCATGCAGGTATGGGTTTTTAATTATTAATAACCTTATTAAGATTTGTAGCATCTTTGTTTAAAAAAAAAAAAACACACACACACATTAGTTACAGGTAATCGAGTAGTTATTCGAGTTTGTGGTGACTCACTTTGCATATTTTTCAGGTGCACAAAGAGACGATTGACAGCGTACCAAATGCAATTCCAGGAAGAACAGACATCGAGCTGGAAATCTATGGCATGGAGGGAATTCCAGATAAAGACATGCAGGAACGAAGGCGAACGTTAGAACAGAAATCACAAGGTTTGTTCACCTATGCAAGGGCTGTGCTTATGTTGACTAAAACCTGGTTTATATTATAGGGTTTGTAATATGATGCACGAGTCTTAGTAATCTAATATAGTGTTATGGTATGGGTTACATAACATTTTGCTTAGGTGTCAACATTTTCTGTTTTCAGAGAGTCAAAAGAAGAAGTCAAACAATCAGGATGACTCTGATGAGTCTGATGATGATGAAGCTGGACCGTCAGCTCAGCAGGTCACTGTGGTCCAGGCCCAGGCAGGTTATGCTGCTCCAATGGCACAACCTGGGATCCCTCCTGTGGCTGGAGCACCAGTGATTCCTCCTGCAGGATATCAAGGCAAGGTTTTTTATTTATTTATTTTTTTTACAAACTTAAAAATCTATGCATCAACTACACATGTGAAACTGGCTTCGCAGCTGATCAACTTTTAATTCCAGTTGCAGTTCTGCTTTTTATCTAAAACCGTTATTGTGTTGAATTGTTTTGCAGTAGTTTCTCATGTCGCCATCCTTCACATCCTTTTCATTTCCTTTTGCCAGTCGATAGAAGTTCAAGTTCATTCCAGGTTTATTTCAGTTTAAAAGTATTCTTTTTCTTTCCAATTGAATTGTAATTCTAATGCTAGGAAATCTAGCATCCACAAATTCACAATATTTTTAAATGTTTTTGCTAGATGGATTTTACTGCTGAATCACAGCTGCATTTAAGGAGACATGGGAATTTGATTTCTGTAGCACGTTACATAACACATTCCTGCTGGATGTGTCTCTAAATTCATCAACAATCTCAGATAATTGGTGTAATTGTTGGGCACGCATGACCTGTAATTAACCAACAAATCCACCTCAGTATATATCTTAGTATTTTTGTAAGTTTTTAGGTACCTTCTTAAAAAGTTGACAGTATTAATGCAGTTTGTCCACCAGAGAGCACCAACAAATAATTTTTGTTCAGCGGTTGTATCTATTTTAACCCTATAGATGATCTGTCATGTATGCTTTTAACACACTCCTTCAGTTTTTTGCCACAAATATCTAAATATACGACTGAAATCATTCAAGAAACTAAATGGAGCCTGTGAAAATGTAGTTTATGTATGTGTATCCTTTTGCTGTGTTTATTTGCCTACTTGTTTGTTTGTGTGGCATGATGAGTTATTGCTAAATAAATCTTCTCTAACCCGTTGTTACAGGAATGCCTCCTATGATGCCCGGTGTTCCTCACATGATGCATGGCATGCCTCCTGCAATGCCTGGAATGCCACCAGGGTAATTCATTTACTAACTTTTGATTTAATAGTAACTTTACTATCCAGTGTTTTGTCTGTAGGGATAATACAATCATGGAGCTAACTGAAATGCAGTTTTACTGTAGTTCACTGTCAGATCAGTGTGTCCATTTTTCTGTGGGTCTCTGCTTTTTGCAGTATGATGCCAATGGGAGGGATGATGCCCCCAATGATGCCAGGGATACCCCCGGGTGAGTTGTGCTTGCATTTCAGAAACAACCGTTGAACTTATATTACACAAAGAACTAAATTTGACAAATGTGATCATGTAAACACTTCTGATCCTGGTTCCGGTTCATCCTACAGCAGTCCCACCCCACATACCCCCAAGGCCAGGAATTCCTCACATGGCCCCAGCCCCTGCAGTCACTCGACCAGCCGCACCAGCGGCCCAGCCAGCTGTCACCAAACCTCTCTTCCCCAGTGCAGCACAGGTGGGCATTGTAACCCCACTAACACACATGCAGTGACTTTTTTAGACATTTGCCTCAAAGAGATGTTATTGTTTTCTTAGGTCTCATGTTGTTAATGTAGTTTACTTTATCTGGAATTAAACCGTCAACAGGGTGTTTTATGATGTCGTTGTATACATAACCGGATTTTTCCAGGCTCAAAATTTAGGCTTGGAGTCTGTGTCACTTGCTCATATTTGCTACATTTCTGGTTGATTGATAAACAAATTGTCAGAAGTAGAACATAAAAGAAACCCCACTCAGATAAGCTGGTTAAAATTAGTCTTGTATACCAGAGGAAAAAAAACCCTCATATTTTATTTCCCATTTGTTCTTGTTTCTGATGTGTCCCTTTGCTTTCTAACCTTGTTTAGAGTATGTTGTAAAGGGTAAAATTCAGATTAAAAAACATTGTAGACATGTTACATGCAAACGCTGTGGTTTCCTTTCCACCATGCTGCAGATGGGCTCTGGTGTTCACAGCAGCACAGCAGCTGTCTCCTCTCCATCTGCAGACCCTCAGTCTGCGTCTCCCCAGCCTCCCTTTCCTAATATGCTACAAGTATGCTCACAGACAGGATTCTGTGCTCTGTGGCAGCTGCATGTTGAATATTTATTAACACTGCCTGTAAATTCTGAATTTGCAAACTTAAACATGGCTGGATACTAACCATATTTGCTTCATAAGTCTACTTGTGCACCAAAATAGCCATGCTGGCCATGATGTTGGTGTCACAGGATGGGCATCTCTGACAAGAACTGACATGTTTTGTTTGTGAGCTTCATTAGTGTGCATGCGCTTTAGTTAAAATAGGCCTAAGATGAGATGAACTTTATTTAGAATCTTCCACTCTCTCTCAACCTCAGGAGCATGATGTAATTAGTACCCAACAGATTTTGCAAGATTTTTATTTTTCTCCCTTAACCCGAGTTCTTCCCATCTGAAGTGCTATAGATACTTCTAGTTCTTCTCCATTTAATGTAAAAATTGCACTGTGGTTGAGACAAAATAGCGCAACAGCTTTGTTCCAATTAAAATAAAATGGAAACAAATTAATTGGGATTATTAAAATCATATGTAATTTGTGTATTTAAGCTTCAGAGTAACCAAGTCATAATACACTTGTACATTACAGTGCTTTAAAATGTAAAGCTTAAATCAAATGATTAGTTAACTTTTCCATTTTTTTAATGTTGTTACTGAGATGTCATCTTTTCACTGTAATTTTTTAAATGAATTTATTTTGGGGTTATTTTCATTCCTTGTTTGCATATTGCAACATTAAGCTAGTATCTTATTATTAATTAAAAAAAATCAGTTATATGTATGGTGTCTTTGCACAGGCCCAGCAGACTGTTCCAGGAGTCGCAGGAGCTTCAAGTTCCCTCAGCACAGCTGCCTCCACTGACCCACCCAAAGCAACATTCCCTGCCTACACCCAGCCCTCTGTCTCTTCTTCTTCCACTTCTTCTAATCCCTCTAGCAGCACTGTGGCCAAACCCCCAGCCACAGTGACCAGTAAGCCTGCTACCCTCACCACCACGAGTGCAACTAGTAAGTTGATCCACCCTGATGAGGATATCTCACTGGTAAGTTGCTTGAGCTTTCTATTTTGCCCTTTTCACAGTAAGTAATGACTGATACATATTTATAATAGCACATTGGGCAATAGACAATAATAGACTGGTGCAGTATTTGACCACCAGCTTGATTCTGTATATCTTGATCATAATTCAGCTATATATTCAGAATATGTTTGAAGCTAAACACTTTGGTTGCACATCCTTAATACTACTTAGTAGTTCTTCTTTTGTGGTTATGTTAAAGGATGATTCTGAACTTGAACATCCTCAGTCTGAAATCAGGGCACGTCAACATTGGTACAAGTTCCTCATCATTTTTTTGTACTGTAAAGGGGCATAACAAAGTTTCTTTAGTCTGAATGTTTGTTCTGTGCGTTGTCCCTGCCAACAGGAAGAGATGAAGGCCCAACTTCCTCGTTACCAGCGTCTTGCACCAAGACCTGGTCAGGCCCATGTGGCTGCTCCCCCAGTGGCAGCTGTGGGTGGTATAATGCCCCCACAGCAAGGCTTGCCACCACAGCAGCCAGGCATGAGGCATCCCATACATGGTAAGAAAATGCTTTTCTTTTTTTTTTCTTTTCTTTTTTCTTTTTTTTGGCAGTGTACAAAATTGTTTCTGTTCTGGCAAACTCATTTTTTGTGTAACTCACTGTTCTACCAGCTTGTGCTCATTACCTGTCTGTGGATCATTTTAGTTCACATTTCATTGAAAGTTTAGCTTTTTCTCAGCAGTCTCTGTCAAGTAGATGTTTAATTTAAAAAAAGAAACAGCAACAGAAAAAAACAGTATATTTGGCTGTTTGAAAAATATAATTAATTGAATTTTGTAGATTTGGACAGGAAGGTGTACGGTGCACAGCAGGTGAGATCAGATGTCCTTTTGAACAGTAGCATTAAAACACTCCGTGCTCTTCTCTCTGTAGGTCAGTATGGTGCCCCTCCTCAGGGCATGCCAGGCTACATGCCTGGAGGGATGCCTCCATATGGGCAGGGGCCTCCCATGGTGCCCCCTTACCAGGGAGGCCCTCCCATGGGTATGAGGCCTCCCGTCATGTCTCCGGCTGGACGCTACTGAAGCAGCAAAGCAACCTGCACATTAGGTTTGAGGTTAACACCTTTCTATCACCCTTGTGCTTTTTCAAACCTAGCTGCAAGCAAAGAGCATAAAGACCAACGGTGGTGAAGACAAATATTTGTTAGAACACATGGACATTTAACGTAACATCTTTATTTGAAAAGAGCCAAACACCACATAAGTTTTTAACAACTATAACGTTGTTAACTAATTACATGTGCGGATATATTTTTCCCCTTAGGTTTCACTCAGGTTCATAGAAGTGAAGTGTGTTTAAATGATTCATATTTCTTTTGAAGCTGCTGGAGTTTCATGAACGTACCAACTCCTTACAAAGGCAAGTTTCTCTTGTAAACATTTAATCATATTTTTGTTTATTTCTTTTGGTGGAATGATTGAGGCCCTCACAGCATGCTTAGATGCTGTTGGACATTCGTCCCCAACCTTGGTTGGTGAGGGTCTCAGAAACTGGTTCCAGTTACGTAGTCTATAAACTCCATGACTCATCAGGCTCTAGTTTTATTCTTTTTTTCAGGTTTGATTTAAATATTTCCTGGTCCTAAGTCTACTTGTATACATCCTTTGTAATGTTTTATCAATCTGTTGTAATAAAATCCATCTTGAAATCCAATGCTGGTTTGTCCTGACGTGCGTGGAGGTGAGTCATGAAGGTTTGTACTGATGTCTTTTGTTTTTCTGCACAGCTTAGGGATTTGTTTAATGGCAGAATCTTATCAGGTAGACAAAGACCAAGTTTGCCATCATCTGTTTTTTGTTGAGTGCATCAATCATTGCCTTAATAATAGACTGATTATGAAAAATAAATTTAAAAAAAATTCTTTACATAAATTCAGTAGCCTAATAAAGATTTTACATGCTTTGAGTTTGTGTACTTCCAGCCAAAAACTGAGATGTTGGCTAACTTTATGTTCCAAAATACTGCATGGTACCTGTGATATGATGGAATTAACTGCAAATTAAGCAATACAGTTGCAGTACACCCAGTCTGCAATGAAGGAAAAGCTAAGTTTCATTTCTGACCCATTAACTCCAATACACACACACACACACACACACACACACACGCTTGACTGCTTTAATAATGTTGGTGTCTGTCATGGTCATCTCTCTATTATGCATTGAAGAGGGAAAGCAAAACAAAGCCAACAGCAGCAGCAGCTGAGTTTAACATATTTGTTATTTAAGGTGAGGTCTTTGCTATTTACTTTAGACTTCATTATAGTGTTAATCACTGTCTGCAGCGTAGTGCTTATTTCTGCAGTCTCTTTCTCCCTGCAGTTTTTTTTTTTTTTTTTTAAAGAGTAACTAGCACTGTCATTTCTATAGGAAAAATAAAATACAAGAACAGACACCTGAGGGTCTTCTTGTGACCACTGCTAACCCCTTAACATTATATTTCTAAAATGACAGTAAATCAATGCCTATTATAATTTTCAAAAGCACTTTGTTTGGCTGGTCTTTACCACAGTGCTGGCCTGTGTTGCTGCATGGTTTTGTTTTAAATCCTAGACGTATCATAGTTGTCGGACATCTGGGGTTATCCTGTTACAGATTGCTGTCTATAAAGCAATCCGTGAAAGAACAGACACCACAGGTGTGCAAATCTGAGTGTAGTGCATATATGGATTAAAAACAAAAAATAGCAGGTTTTTTAAAAAGAAGTGCTTGTAGGTATTTGATGTGGCACAGTGTTTCCTCTGCCCATATCACTTACTGCTTTGTATTTGTTTTTGTCTGTAGCCCATCCATATCAGCTTTTCAGCCTTAAAACCCAATCAGCTGGCATGACAGGTCAGTTAAAACTCAGTAAGTACCTGATGATGTTCTAGTGTGGCCCCATCCTCTACATGTGGATGTTAGGCCTTGTATTATTAAATTTCACACCAATCAGCCACAGCACATGAACACTTGGACTACACGTCTCCCAGCAGTAGATTTTAAGATGATTAGTGTCACTTTATCTGTGAGTGGTTTCAAGGTTGTGGCTCATTAGTGTGATGTCAGAAGAGCTATGCCTGAAGTGACATTGAAATGTGCACTGAGTTTCTCTCTCTTGTCCTGTCTGAGTTTGAAAATTACAAACATGGTAAGTAGTCGTGGGATGGGCCGCCAGTGTCACCGGGGCTTCTGTCAAAGGGTCAGTTCACCCTGATTTCGCAAGTGGTGTCTAACCTGATTGCTCTTAGTTTTTGTGCTTGCTAGGTAAATTCCAGCATCTTACTGACTTTGCACATTGACATTAAAGAATTTCTGTCAAATGTTTCACACCAACGTGATTGTTCTCCTCTGGGAAGTTCCCTTCAGTCTCAAGAATCATCACTGTTTTTGTTCCTTGTAATAAGTAAAATGATAATATGAATTTCCCCTGAAGTGTTTTTGGTAAAAACACCATGATTTCAGGATTAGTCTTATATAGCAGTAAAATTTAGGCTAAACTTGAATTTATTAATTTTTTTTCTTCACCTTGCTGTCTTACACATTCTCCAAAACAATATCACATTTTTTCCTGAACATAAAATTGTATCGAGAATATCTGAACCAAAAAGAAGCAAAACAGGACATCACAGGTGAGAGCTGAGTGGGAAGGTTGTTTTAAACTTGGGTGAACTAACTCTTAAATTCTGACATAAGAGCTAATGTCTGTAATACGTAAAGTGAAAGTATTGATACTGGTTAGGTGTTTTTTGGTTTTGTTTTGTTTTTTGTTTTTTTCCCAGCTTTTTGGGTGGGTTTTTTTTTTTTTTTTTTTGAGGGGGGGTTAGCATCAGGCTCATGTTTAGACCAAGCTATTGGATTTCAGATGTGCTTAGCTATGAGTCTGTCTAACATGTGCTTCTTATTCATGTCATAACGGTTTTCTGTATCAGATGCTTTATTTCTCTCTCCAGATAGTGAAATAAATATAAGCTGTCATATAAAGTACAGAAATAATACATGTCGATTTAATAAAAATAATTGAAATTTTCTGTTGACACTTGTTTTCTTTAACGGGTCTAAAAAAAAAATAAAAAAATTCTGGTTTATAACATCCACGTGTTCATGCTTGTAGGCATTCAGAAACTATCTGCCCCTCTACGAGTCACTGCTCCGTCACAGAGTATTAGTCAGATTTTAACCCCAACTTCATGATCACTAAATGCATGTTAACCCAAGTTAAGGTCAGAATTGTGATTTACTGCTGATTAACATACAAATAATAGTGAAACAGTGAAAACCTTGACTTTCAGTGGAATCTAATTTCTGTTAGTGTAATAAGTTACTTCAAGTCCTTCCGTTAGTCACGTCACACTAGTCCTTCAGCAGTTCTGTTGGCTTTTCCGCTCCTCACCTGTCACATGAATCCTCTGTTCAGAGTTATTTTACATGCAAATTTGTTTTGACTTGTTAGGTACTTTTGTTCTTACCGTTTTTAACTCTTCTGTGTCACATGACCTTGAATGTTTTGAAAAGGCTCCTAAAGTAAAACATGTTATTGCACATTATTGCACATGGGTGCAAAAGTTCATCATGGTATTTGTTTCACCTGCCATCGAGTAGTTGGTGTACAATACAGTATTAACCCTTTAAGACCTACCATAGAACCAAGTTCGCCAGAGCTTATATTTTTACATGTTGTAGTGCCATTTTTGGGAGCATTTCAAGTTCATATACATCAATAAAACCATTATAGCCCAAATTTTAATGATATGTATGCATTAAGTGTATAGTAATTACATAAATTGCAAAAAAGTTACAAAAAAATTTAAAATCGTTTTTGTGTTTTTAACATATATTTCTAGTTAGAGAAATTTAAGAGGTTTATCTGTAAATACAAAAAAGTTGCACAAAATAGTTTCCCACACAGGAAATTTATTTTAAGTGTCTTCATAGTTTTATTTTTGAAATACATCAATTTTTATATACTGCAGGAAAAACAAAAATAAGTATTATAATGCAAATTTGCAAAAAAACCAGCATATGCATCAAAATAAACTATTTCCAGTAGTGCAATATGAATCCTAAGCATTCCAGAAACGACACAAAGTCATAAAGTCAAACATAACTTAAAAACACAAGTATAGACTCGTAAGGTCCTGATGGTAAAAAAACTACATTTCCGCGAAATGACGTCACTTCCGGTTTTGGTCATGGTGGACATGCAAACCGATTATCAAGTGATGACGTGACGAATTCTACTTCTGGGCCTAAAGTAGTCTGCGTTTAATATGGCTTTTGTGTTGTTAACATGTTTAATGTTTTGTATTTTCTTCTATTTAATCTCAAAAAGCTCCTAAAAAAAGTCAGTGATCACTGTTGACCTCCCTCGGCTTTTATTACCGCTAATCATTTATTTAAGCTCAGTTTTTAAAACCTTACGATGTAACTACAGCCCAGCCCATGCAGCAGTATATGAATGACTAACCTCGTATTGTGGATGGATTATCTCAGTTGTTCTCCTGGCTGAAGTTTGGTCCTTTCACAGCATCCTGCCATGCGATTACATTTGTTCCTGACCACCGAGAACACTCACGTTAACTTTTATCGAGTGGAAAGAAAGTTAGCTTGTTTATATTATGCTAACATAGCTGTGTCGCTAGCGGTCACGTAGCACATCATTATATACAAGCTAGCCCAACTTCAGTAACCCTACAAACGTCACTGCTGTTTAGTTTTCTGTCTTCATTTATGAAGACTTACTTAATTACTTAAGTAAGTCTTCATATAAAAATCTATTAAGTAAATCGTAAGTAAGTAAGACTTACTTAATTGCTTAAGTAAGTATTACTTACTTAAGATTTACTTAATAGATTTTTATTTGAATGCATCCACATTCAGCCACTGAAGTAAAGATAACAGTTCAAAAATAAAGCGAGTTCTCAAACTGTGACTCATTATTCAGAAAAATGCTATAAAGCCACCTCTGACACCTAATTGTGGTTTTCCTGATACAAATCTAGAGCACGAAATTAGTTTGTGCAGGTCGAGGTTGCACGAAATGCACTTTTTTCTACCATGCTTCAGTTGTTGATGCATTCAAATGACATTACACTGCTGTCCTATTTGTTCTGTTTTTCTTATATCTGCTAATTGGAATATGAACAATAGCATGATGAATGTTTTGATAACTGGAATTCCCCATAAGTCAGAAACGATGAGGATTCTTATCTAGATTAACGAAATACTCGGTAGTTTTGTCTGTAGATAGAAGGTGAATCGCTAATATTGAAGAATGATTCAATTGTCTTATAGCTGAGACCAAGTTTATTTAACATGTACTGAAGCTGTTACATTCTTCAGTAAAAACTTGAGATCTGAATGTTTTCAGAGTACTTTCTTGAGTTTCTTCATTAATTTTTCAGTAATAAGAAAAATTATTAGCTCCCTTCAGTCACCGGACCTATTTTCTAGTCTCTCTCCAATGATGCAAATTATCATCAAAAAGCAGACACATCCTGTTCACGGACGAGTCTTCAGCATCATTTCCTCTGGGACATACAGAAATACTATGTGAGGAAAGTTTTTTTCCGAAACATGTGAAACCCAATTAATGCAAATAAAGCTCTGCTATTGAAGTTAATTGAAGTTAAGACAAAAGAGAGCACATGCTGCTTCTTTCTTTAGAGCCAGTGCTCAGCAAATACTCAATATGATCCTAAACTGTTTCAGCTGAGGTGTTAAATGCTTTAATTCATGGCTGTAGGAGGAGCTGATCCAACAGTCGTGATGTTCATTTGTTCGCGCTTCCTCTTGTGAATGTCTTGAGGTTTGAAGGTGGAGCTAATGGAGTTCCTCTTGGTTTCATTTACTGTAAGACACACTTGAAATTCAGTTTTTTACACTTGCATCTCTGCTGTTATGGTTTCCATCAGTGGCTTCCCACAAGATTTTAAGTGTGTGATGTAAAGGATGATTTGGATCCAATACCTTGCTTTTTTGTGGGCTGTAGTCATCACGCAGATTGGGTTTGGTAAGTTTGGTTGTGTTCCTCAGGCTGGTGGCTGGTGGTGGTTTGATCACTGGTTTTTCTTTCAATGTGAATTGTGCATGCGGCACAGTGGTTTGGGTAATTTCTGTGCGAAGTAATCTGAAGTCACTTGGAGTGCTGGTGGATAAAATGATAGAAGCAAAAAAGAGCGCACTGGAAATCTGTGAAAATAGTCTGGTCACATTTATTGAACTTTTTTGCCTTTTGTTATAGTGTGAAATTGAAATATAGTCACTAGGCAAGTCTAATGTCTATTACAATGATAGATTGTAATCTAGACTTCAAACAAACAATTTGTTTTACATTCTGCTGAACAATACTCTTCATATTTAATATATTTGTTGCCCCCCACTGCAGTAATTATCTGTGAAATGTTTTAAAAAATACGTGAAAATTATCTTTATTTTTCCATCACTTTAAAACATGCTTATCTAAAATGGAAATTAAAAAGCAACTAGAATGGTTTGCAAATCATTTGAACAATACATTTAACGGAAAAAAATGTAGAGAGATCTTTTGAATTTTTAACATGTAACAGCTAAAGCCTTATTATGTTATACAATACTATCATGAGTCAGAGGCACTCTTTCAAAAGTAAAGATGGGAAGTGGTTCACCACTTTGTGATCTTGGCGTAGAGTGCCAGTTGGTGGAACTGGTAACCTGAAAATCTGTCACATAATGCCGTTTGGTTTGAGAATAACATCCTTTTCAGTGAATATCTTCCTTATTTCAATAAATGCCAAACCACATTTTGCATGTAGTACAACAGAGCGGCGCATTAAAGAGCTTATCGTTCGCTAGAAACATTTGTTTAGGTGCATACTGTCTGTATACGTATACAAACACATACACCTTCATTGCTGGTATTTACATTTTGCATACCCCCAGTTTTATGAAAATTTGGGCTAAAAATAAATTATGTTTAGTTCTTCTCTGTTTGTGATGTGCTTCTTTTTTTTGTCATTTTAATTTCATCTAAAGCTCACAGTGAGATTCTCTTCTTGAAGCGGCATGAGGGTGAATCTGTCGTTCTTCCCTGTGAGATTGAACACAGGGACCCATCGCCCTTGGGAGTCTACCTGAAACGCACCTGGCTGAATCATAAAGAAGTGCTGTTCAAGTACACCAAGGAAGACTTTACAGTTGACAATTCTGCTGACAAAAGCCGCATTAGCGTCAGTGGAGACCCGAGCCTTCATTCTCTGAATATCACCATCTCTCAGCTGAACGCCAGCGACACAGACCGCTACTACTGCGAGTTTGTCGTGGAAAATCTTTCCTCTGCAGATGAAAAGATACCATCAAAGACGGAATTCTTCCTCCTTGTTGGTGCTGGTGAGTGTACTTTTTGATTTATTTTAGGTTTAGCATTAAACTACACTTACACTTTCCAAACCATATTACAGTGCTATGATGAAGATTTTTTTCTTTGGGGATGTAAAAAGCATAACATAGCGTCTCAGCAGTGCCTCAAACATCTTAAAAGTTTAACAGAGCAGTTCTGGTTGTTTGTTTTTTCCTAAGTATGGCACATTTCCTCCTTAACATATCATGCCAGACTCATGCACATAATAAAATCAGATTTGGAACTTGATCCTTACTAGTGGCACCCATATCCATTATATCGTTTTTATTCCCTTTCCCTTTGGAGATGTCCCTGAGTCAGTGGACACTTATCCAGAGTACGTGATAGAGAGATGCGCTGGGGGTTCAGCGGTACTCCCCTGCCTCCCCCAACGTGGGGAAGGCTTGGCCGTGGAGGGGGTGATTCTAAAGAGGCAGAAGGGTCGGGGACCTGTAGAGCTGCTGTACAACTCAAAGCAGCACCACAGCGGCAGCCGTTCTTCCTCCTCCTCTCAGTTCCCTGTTGAGAGGGTCCAGTTGTCCTCTGCGCCCGGCCCCGGCGGCATCACCTACAACCTCACCCTGCAGCAGCTGCAGCCAGAAGACAGTGCTTTGTACAGCTGCCAGCTGCTTCTGCACGGTCAACCCGATAGCAGTCCCAGCCTAGGGAGACGTGTATTCTTTATTTCTGTACAAGGTGGGTCACATCACAGTGAGAGTTTCTCACCAGGTGACTTCAGCTGACTGGTATTTGCTGTTCAAGATGAAACTTCTTTCCATACTAATTGTGAAAATTTCTAGCTTTTACTAACAAAGCTGCCACTGATGATGTAATCAATAACACTGTGTTGCTGTGGGGCTTTTACAGCCAGCAAAGCTTATGGTCTGTATTAGTTTCACATCAACAATGTTCCAATGTCTTTTGCACTTTTATTTCTCTGTAGGCATGTGAAAAACTGATAACACAAAGACAATAGCAGAAATTAATATATTGTGCATGTGAGATAAGTTTAATAAGGTGCTAACCAAATCAATCTGATAGTGCTAGTGATGAGAACAGGAATATTTCTGACTCATTTCCTTTGATGGTATCTGGTATTGAGGGGTTGTTTCTGAATGTAGTGTGAACTATATCCTTTAAGCTTATCTTCAATTTGGAAACAACTGAAAGCTTTTTGTTTTTTATTCTAATGAAGTCTTATTTTAAAGTTGTAATCATTTGTATCATGATGTTCTACATTTCCCCCTCTGTAAACAGATATCCTGTAATCTTCAGCAGGTTTAGGGATGTGTACACTTTGTTTTTAAGGCTTTAAAGGTCATTTTGCTGCTTAGCATATCTCCTGCTTTTAATGTGCAAACCAAATCTTATCAGATGTTTGATAACATTTGCCTATTTATGAACATTTAGGGGTTTTTTTTTTTTTTTTGAGCTGTTTATCCTAAAGTTTGCAGAAGTTTCCACACTATCTGATATCCTTTTGAGGTATATTATTCAAACTGCAGCTTAAAACTAAGAAGGAAGTGACTTCTGATTCTGATTGTGTGTCTATGTTGAAGAAAGGGGAATGGTATGGAGTTTCACATTTTAAACACGCCTTCCTCTTTCTGCTTCTCCACAGGTGGTCATTGGTGCGGTTGCTCCAGTTACTCCTCTCTGCTGTACGTTTTGTCATCAGCTGTGGGCGTTCTCCTCCTCCTCCTGCTCCTCACTGGATGTGTGTTATGTAAAGTGAGTGTCTTTTTTTGATTGTGATGTGCTACCTTGAGTATGCTCGTACACAGGGGCAAGAGAGTGAAATCTAACTGAAGCATTAGCACAAGCAGCACCTGTTTGTTAAGATCACGGCTGATCTGCAGCTCACCACAGAAACCGCGCTGGTTTCACAACTTTGTGCAGCCAGTTATCAACATGTTTGTCTTAAAGTTCAGTGAAGAACACTTTCAAAAACCATCTTCTTCTTTTTAGTTTAACAAATTTGTATTATTTACTTACATTATGTGCTTAAATTGGCCTTTATTTTTTCCAAGACAGGGTCAGGTTAAGAGTTCCCACTAAGGATGTCGCCTTGAGAGAAAATGACAAACTTTGATTTTGACACAGGAAATTGAGAATGTGTGTTAAGTCTTTATTTTACTTCTCTTCCTCGCTCAATGATTGTCAGGGCAAAGCACGCCACAATGCGAAGTCACATAGTCCAGCCCCTATCTACGAGGAGATGAAGTCTCCCAGTCAAAAAGAGACCCCTCTCCGTCTGAAGGACATAGGGTGCTCCGAGTACAGAGACAGCCCAGCGAAGAGATCCTCGTCAGAGAACCACTATGAAACTCCAAGAGCAGCTCTCAACAGCATCAGAACCTAGAGCGACACTCGCAAATCCAGTTAACACACAGAAGAAAATGTTGCAGTTGGACATTTGTGCCTGAACTTGGCTGGTGGGGGTCAGTTCACTTTCTGGTTTGGCGTAAATATTTTTCTGGCTATGTGCATCCTTTGTAATATTTTATTAACCTGCTGCAATAAAATCCATCTTGAAATTCAAAGCTGGTTTGTCGTGATGTGCGTGCGGAGGTTTTTTCTGCACACGTTTCATTTCATTTGTCATCTTGTTTTTGTTGAGTCCATCCATCACCCTTTAGGGGGTCTTCACAGTGGATCACTAGTATCCTCCTTTCAGTATACTGAGTCATCTGAGGTTTTCCTCATTTCTTCCTTCGTGGCATCTCCATATTCAGCATTCTTTATTCCATGTCTATGCTTTGCTTCAACTTTTCTTTTTCCTTTTCATACAATATTAACAACTAAATTAGCTCTTAGTCAAGTTTCCTGGTGAAACCACAATTGGCAGCGTTGATGTCTGACTAGTTCCCCTTCCAGAAAGCGTTCACATGGCACCGCAACAAATTCCTCTATCGCTGCCATGAGGCCCAGGAAGGGGGGGGAAACCCAGCATGGCCTCAGGTCATTTAGTGCAAAGAGACAAACACGTACCTCAACTAAAGTGGAATCCTCCCTTTACTTATCTACTTTAAGAAGCTTAGCAGTTGGCTGTTTAAATATTCAACTCAGTAACCCAATTAGGCCCAAAGCAAGCACACAACAAACCCCCCATGAACTGACTATGTTACTATACTTGCAGAGAGGGAGAAACTCCACACAGACCAAAACTGATAATATCTCACACCTGCCCAGGGGTCAACACACACCACAATTGCAGGTGCACAACTCAAATTAACTATGCAAAGAAACAGCTAAAATTCAATCAAGCTCTGAGGGCCTTGATAGAGCAGCTGTGACCCAGCTGTGACCAGTGTCACTGTCACTGAAAACAAGCCACACCACCTCATGGACATCTGCAAAGAGACATGCCGCACAAAAAGGCTGAAAGGACAGCCAGGTGGAGGGGTTCATCAGATAATCTGTACCTCGTGTCCTTTTGAACCGTAGCATTAAAACACACCGTTCTTCTTTTTCTGTGGGTCTGAATGGCGCTCTTCCTCATCACCTGAAGGGATGTTTTTTTGTGAGAAGGGGCCCCCTCACCAGAGAGGCACTCCAACAAGTATGTCATGTCTCTGGCTGGATGCAACAGACGCAGAAAAGCAAAGAGCATGAAGACCAATGGTGGTGAAGACAGATATTTAGTGAAACTTAGGTTTCACTCAGGTTCATAGAAGTGAAGTGTGGTCACATGTCTCAGTAATCTCTGTCTAATGCATTAAAGAGGGAAAGCAACACAAAGCAAACTGCAGCAGCTCTGGATTAAAAGCCAACTTTGTGAAACTGAGTTAACATTTTGTCCTTTAAAGTCTGGACGACTACAGTGTTAACCACTGTGTCTGCAGACACCAACGGTGCAGTGTACTGCTTATTTATTTCTGTGGTCTCTTCCTGCCTGCTGTTCTCAGAATGACTAGTACTGTCTTTTCTATAGAAAAATAATACAACAAGAAGTGATCATGAGCTGTAAACAGCTTTTTACCATAGTGCTGGTTTTTATTGTCGGGTGGTTTTGTCTTGCTCGTGCTATATTCGGAACTTTGCATAATTATCAGTCATATGTGGTAATTCTGTGCTGGTGATTGCTGTGTATAAATCAACCAGTGGAAAGACAAATGCAAGAAGTGTGCATTTCTGAGTGTGTACTGCACATATAGATTAAAAATAATGATAGTAAAAGAAGTACTTGATGTGGCACAGTATTTTCTTGCCATTATTGTATGAGTCCATCCTCTGCATTTGGGTGATAGGCCCATGTATTACATATGAATATCATACCAATATGGATATGGTGCTAATGCTTCCTATGTGTGGTTAAATAAAATAACAAATGAGAGAAAACGCTTCATGTCAATGCTACTAGCAAACCCCTGATATCACAAAGTGATTCACTGAAGAACCCCTCAAGAACCTTTCTGGGTATGCTACTTCTACTCCTACTACTTCTACTTAGAACCATTTTAATAATGATTACACAACAAAGTCATTCTTCGAACAATTGGTGGTGAAACTCTTCCATTAAGTTCTTGCAGTTATGTTCAACACATGAGTGTTTTTCAACGTTTGTGATGTTGGTTAGTTACACATTTCCTTTTGTTTGTGTCTTGAGGTTTGAACGTGGGCCCAACGAAGTTTCACTTTGCCTCAAATGTTCAAAGTCCTGATCCATTTGCTGTATACTCGCAGTTTATGCCAGTAGATTACCTTCTAGGCTTCAATTAGTGCTTTGCGGTGGTGTTACAGTGCCTGGCATGCCTTCGGGCTTTTGTCATCACACAAAGTGGGTTGGTAAATTTCTTTGAGCAGCTCAGGCCAGTATTTCGATATTTTGGTGTCAACTTTCAGTGGGAACTGTACGTGCAGCTGTGGTAATTTCTGAGCTGAGCCACAGGAAGTCACTTTCTTAAAGAGCTAGTGGATATTTTCTAACATTTCTTATAATATGATTTCAAAATATACCTTGAAGCCCACCGGCTATAGCGTCGTAAGAATTCACACACACGAACAACCGTCCAAACTTTTTTTGATCACCACAGCAATAACCAGCGGTGAAATTTTTATAAAATAGAAACCTGTTTTAGTTTTAAAAAGTTAAAGAAAGCAAAACTGTGATGATTGTAAAATGATATAAACCAAACATACATATATAACTGAAAGCGTTATTGCTTTTCAGAGCAGCTCTCAAGGCTTACCACATGGAACCATAAAGCACAACATGCTCGAAGTGGAAATTTTCATTCTTCCTTCTCTTTTGTGGTATCCTCTTAGTGACCATCAGCCAACCTCTGGCTTCTTCATGGCTCTTACAGGCTCTGAAGCATACGCTTTACATCAGTTTCACAACAGCTATGAACCTTTCATTGCATGTTTGTGTACAAGTGTCTAATGACGAAGATACCTGTCACTGACGAAGACAGGAGACATTAAAAACAAAGCTTAGTTTCATGACGTGGTTTCAGTCAGTTACGAGGATGTTTGTCTTAAAGTTCAGTCAGGAACACTTTGAAAATCCGCTTCTTCTTCTTCTTGTTTGTTTAGTAAATTTTTATTAGTGCTGAAATACAGTATTTTTTCCCAGGTAAGTCACGTCAGAGTCAAGTAAGAGTTCCTGTTGAGGACGACATCTTGAGACAAACTTCGATATGGGAAATCGAGAGTGCGCGTTAACTCTGTTTTCCTCTTCTTTCAATGAAAGTGGAAAGTGCGCCACCATGTGAAGTGACATCCTCACACCTAAAAGGAGATGAAGTCTCCCAGTCAAACAGCAGCCCCCCCTCCATCTGGAGGAAATGGTGTGCTCCAAGTTCAGAAGTGAAGTGAAGAAATCTAAATTGAAACTACAAAACCCAGAGAGTGCCTCTCATCTCAACACCATCATAAACTACAACAACTTGTCAACTCATCTGGTCCAAACAAATTGGACTCCAGTTAGCACGCAGAATCTTTCCATTATATATAATATGTTTTGAATCTGGAGCATATTGCCAGTTTGTAAACATGTTTGCATTTGGGTATTTCTGTAAAGACTTTATTATAAATGAGCAGTGAGCAAACTGAATCAAAGTTTCTATTGTAGTGATCACAAGTACAGCATGTCTTTGTCCCGTCTTCCTCCGCTCACCCCCAAACGGTAGCAACAGAAGGGACCCTTCCCTGAGCCTGGTTCTGCTGGAAGTTTCTTTGCTCATAGGGGGTCATATGGTTGTCAGGATTTTCTGTTTTCTTTGTATTATTCTAGTGTCTTTACCTTACAATATAAAGCGCCTAGAGGTAACTGTTGTGATATAGCACTATACAAATAAAACTGAATTGAATTGAAGTATTACTGCAGTATGTTAAAGTAACACATTTCCGATGACTCTCAGAAGAAAAAATAAAATGAAAATGTTGCTGATAAACAAAAGACATACAAATGAAATTCTTGTACATTGATCAGAACCTTAAAAAAGATTTCCCTTGTGTTTTTTGACACCAAAGAAAGTAAGATAGTGCCTGTGATATGATGGAATTAACTGTAAATTAAATTATGGTGAAGTTTAGTACAGCAGTCTACAATGAATGTATGTGATAGGAAGCAATCACATACATTACTCTGCAACAGCCCCAATCCTACACAGTACTGGTTAGATGCTATCGCTGCAGTACTGTATAATATGGGGCTATTGCAGAATAATGTATGTGACAGCTTCCTAGGTCTGGCTAAATAAAATAAAGAATGTGAAAAAGCACTCAATGTCAGCGCTACTGTGGCTGCTACTATAATCGTCTCAATAGCAAACCTGCAAGCAAAAGCATAAAGGAACACTGAAGAACCTTTCTGGGTTTCCTTCGGGATCTTCTTGTTATGTTCTAGCTTTTAGTAACTTTTTAATGTTTAAAGAGCTTAGCTTGTAATGTTAGTGCATGCTTCCTCTTATTTGCATCTTTAGGTTTGAATACAAGGCAAATTAATTTTCCCTTGGTTTAACTTCTGAGTCCTGATGCATTTACTATTTATACTGTGATAGTTTAGATCAGTGGATTTCCTCCAGAGCTTAATCAGTGCTTTGTGGTGGTGTAAAAGATATCCAGGATTGATTATTTGCTTTACCCGTGGACCAACTTTGTTTGCAGCTCAGGCTAGTAATACAACAATTTGATTTCTTCTTTTAGTTTAAATGTTTAGTGAAGCTGAAGAGTGATTGCAGTCATTTCTTGACCACGGCAGCCCTCTGCTACGTGCAAGCTGTCCCTGAGACAATCCAGCAGATAACTGTTGGCCACTTGGTTTTGACGTTCCATCTATGCCTGCATCCTAGCATCTTGCACTCTGCTGTTATGTTTTTTTATTTTTTAATATCAGCCACTTCTTGCTCCCCTTCTGCTTATTATCCGTGCAGGGTCCACTATGTAGGGCAGTGGGTGTAGGGCCTAACAGAGTAAATGGTAATGGCATGGCCTGTACTTGTATAGCGCTTTACTTAGTCCCTAAGGACCCCAAAGCGCTTTACACATTCAGTAATCCACCCATACATTCACACACTGGTGATGGCAAGCTACATTGTAGCTGGGGCGCACTGACAGAGGCGAGGCTGCTGGGCACTGGCACCACCGGGCCCTCTGTCTTGCCCAAGGACACAACGACCGAGACTGTCGGAGCCGGGGCTCGAACCGGCAACCTTCCGATTACAAGACGAACTGCCAACTCTTGAGCCACGATCGCCCCAGAGGATGTTGCTTGGAGGATGAAGTCTGTTTCTGTTTCTGTCTCTATGGCCAATCCTTCTGATTAGTTAGGGCACACCAGGAGAGATTCACAGGTAACAATGATGCTGCCAGCTGATCCTGCACAGTCAACCCGATAGCAGTACTAACCTAGAGAGACTAGCATTGTGCATGTCTGTACGAGGTGGGTCACACCACAGTTTCTAGCTTTTCCGAACACTATCAATATCACTGGATGACTTTTCATTGATTGGACTCGGTGCTCTGAGGCTCTGAAGCACATGCTATGCATCATGTTCCCATTTCACCTTATTTGGCTGTGCAGTCAACTAATAACACGATCAAACTAAGACACATTAAAAAGAGATAAAATTCGAGTTTTACGTATGTTTTTAGATTTTATGTCTGAGTAAGTTTAATGAGATAGCAGCAGTGACTGGTGATATAAATTGGGAGATGGGGAATGGTATCTGATAGTGAGGAGTAGTAGCAGCGATGCCAAGTAAGGGTTAAAGAAGTGATGGATTAGTCTATAATAACTAATAACTACAATATTTTTTAGGTCATGACAGTATATGCAGCCATTAACTGTTACTCATGATTTGTCTTGATGTGATGAAATGTTCGCAAATGAATGAGAAATCATCTGTCATTCATAAATGAAATGTTTTGTAGGATTTGAAATTTTTTTTACTAACTATTAAAATTGAGCTGAAGCAACTGACAGCAGCACAGTGTCCGAGAAACTGAATCTTGCAGGATGTTCTGGCCTTGCGTCGCATAGTTGTTCCAGTTTCTCCTCTCTGCTGTGCACTTTGTCATCAGCTGTGGGAGTTCTCCTTCTCCTTTTCCTCATTAGATTTTTGGTGATGTATGCAAAAAGTGGCTTTCTGATTACAATGTGCTGCTTTGAATATACATAAGAACGCACGTGCACAGTGGAAGTGTAATAAGTAGCTGCTTGTTACGGTCATGCCTGCTCGGCAGCTCACCACAAAAACCACACAGGTTTCATGTGCATGCAGTTATCAGCATGTTTTCTTAAAGTTCAGTGAGGCATATTTTGAAACCCTCCTCTTCTTGCTTGTTTATTACATTCATATTAGTGATAAAATGCAGTCTTTTTTTTCAGGGTCAGGTCAGACTCAGGTTAAGCTTTTCTGAAGAGTTTCGGTTGAGGATGTGGTCTTGAGAAAATTTGACAAACTTTGATTTTAACACAGGAAATCAAGAGCGTGTGTTAACTCTGTTTGTACCCTTCACTGATTTTTGATTTTCCTCCACCCTTCCTCTCTCGATGACTGTAAGCGTGAAGCTCACCACCGTGCAGAGTAACATCCTGAACCCTCGATTTACCAGCAGGTGATCAAAGAGAAATGTCCCAACCCAAAACCGAGCCCCTCTCAAGTTAAAGGAAGTGGAGTCCTCTAAATAGCAAAGAAATCCTCGTCGAAGAACTCCTGTGAAACCCCGACACCGTCTCTCACCAGCTTGGATGAACTCAAACAACTTTAGCGAGCCCAAACATACATACAGGGAGTGCAGAATTATTAGGCAAGTTGTATTTTTGAGGAATAATTTTATTATTGAACAACAACCATGTTCTCAATGAACCCAAAAAACTCATTAATATCAAAGCTGAATGTTTTTGGAAGTAGTTTTCAGTTTGTTTTTAGTTTTAGCTATTTTAGGGGGATATCTGTGTGTGCAGGTGACTATTACTGTGCATAATTATTAGGCAACTTAACAAAAAACAAATATATACCCATTTCAATTATTTATTTTTACCAGTGAAACCAATATAACATCTCCACATTCACAAATATACATTTCTGACATTCAAAAACAAAACAAAAACAAATCAGGACCAATATAGCCACCTTTCTTTGCAAGGACACTCAAAAGCCTGCCATCCATGGATTCTGTCAGTGTTTTGATCTGTTCACCATCAACATTGCGTGCAGCAGCAACCACAGCCTCCCAGACACTGTTCAGAGAGGTGTACTGTTTTCCCTCCTTGTAAATCTCACATTTGATGATGGACCACAGGTTCTCAATGGGGTTCAGATCAGGTGAACAAGGAGGCCATGTCATTAGTTTTTCTTCTTTTATACCCTTTCTTGCCAGCCACGCTGTGGAGTACTTGGACGCGTGTGATGGAGCATTGTCCTGCATGAAAATCATGTTTTTCTTGAAGGATGCAGACTTCTTCCTGTACCACTGCTTGAAGAAGGTGTCTTCCAGAAACTGGCAGTAGGACTGGGAGTTGAGCTTGACTCCATCCTCAACCCGAAAAGGCCCCACAAGCTCATCTTTGATGATACCAGCCCAAACCAGTACTCCACCTCCACCTTGCTGGCGTCTGAGTCGGACTGGAGCTCTCTGCCCTTTACCAATCCAGCCACGGGCCCATCCATCTGGCCCATCAAGACTCACTCTCATTTCATCAGTCCATAAAACCTTAGAAAAACCAGTCTTGAGATATTTCTTGGCCCAGTCTTGACGTTTCAGCTTGTGTGTCTTGTTCAGTGGTGGTCGTCTTTCAGCCTTTCTTACCTTGGCCATGTCTCTGAGTATTGCACACCTTGTGCTTTTGGGCACTCCAGTGATGTTGCAGCTCTGAAATATGGCCAAACTGGTGGCAAGTGGCAGCTTTCAAGCCTATACAGCTTGGAGTAAGACAACATGCATGAAGAGGATGAAGTGGACAAAATACTCATTTGCCCAATAATTCTGCACTCCCTGTATATATACAGTTACACAGAATTACAATAATTACTCAAAAAATTTACTTAATTACTCCCAGGAGAAAGTAATTAATTTCCATTACTCGTTACATTACTTTCATGTTACTGTAAAATAGCTGAAACGCATTGTCTCAAAATTACCGTTTATCAATACAAACCAACTCACTAGCTGGGCTCACGTCTTCATTTTAGGCGGGCAGCGTGTTTTTTAAGAGATAAAGGCGAATGGCTTAATCAAGAATTGAGCTGGGGTTTGGGGAAGGCCTCAATGGGGACTGGCAGCAGCTCCCAGGCCTGGCAGAGGGGATGGAAGGTGGAGCCCGAACATGAGAACAAACAGCTTGTAGAACTGGGTGGGTGATATATATATAAGACCCAGTAGGGGTGTGTTTGGAGGCGAGGTACCCGCTCCTGAAACACAAATCCCTAGCCTAATCTAGAAGAACTAATTCTTGTAGATTCCCATCCCTACTCCCAGGCTCATAGACAAATGTATAACATTCATTTTGGAATTGAAATATTCCAATATTCCAATTCTTTTCAATTGATTTTTATCTTCTGTGGGTGGCATGAGTCTATTTCTTCAACCTCCTTAGACCCGAACTCTTCCATGGCATGCATTTTTAATTTCTCTTTGATATTTGGGCACGCTGGGCTCTGATGAATGTAAAAACAAAGAATTTCAATCTATACGAGTCTTTTTGGACTGTCAGGAAGACATCATGGACTTATTGGTGTTGCCGCATTTCTGTGGGTTTGGCTACAAACAAGGCATTTTGTTGCCTTGTACCTGTGACATGTGCAATGACAATAAAGTTGAATTCTATTCTATTCTATTCTATTCTATTCTATTCTAATAAAGCATGAACTTTCAAACATTGTGCATGGTTTTATATTTGTAATGCAATAGAGTTGTGGGTATTTTGTGATATTGTCTGATGTAAGCTTTTCAGTTGATTAAAAATAGACGTGCGAGACATTTTGGCAATCTCTTGCTAAATATATGATGACAGTCCTACCTTCTAATAACACATATTTAAGAAATATTAAGGGCCTCAGTTTCAAATTGTGGTCAAGTCAGCCCACACGTGGAGAAGCAACAAGCTCAGTTTGTATCTGAGGCCGTCTCTGCTGCTGCAACAACAGGAAACAACGTCTTCTCCCCTCCTCTCGTCTCACTGCACCCATGTCTTCCTCATTTTTATTTTTTATTTTTTCCATTGTGCTTTAGGAAACACCCCACTTTATAACAGCTGCTGGGGTCCCACACAATGAGGTTTATCAAACCAGTCGACAGCTGAGGCTGGTTCTGTTATAAGAGTGTGCGATCTACTGGTTGAATAAAATCTTTGTCAAATTTTGTGCGACGGTAGCTATTAGTAGAAGCTCGAGCTAATTCAGTTTTGGTTGTTACACCAAAAATGAAAATTAGTCAAAACATTATATTATCAGTCATCAAATTTCACAACATTAAACAAGGTAAGATTGCAAGGCCTGCGAGTATAACATATCACATGAAAGGACATGGAGAAAGCTTGCCCTTTGGTGCAGGGGTTGCTCTCTGTAAGTATTCTTGTTATGGCTGAGCTCAGCTCCTGAAAAACAAGCTCCAGTAGCAACTGACTCTGCAGAAAGTTGGCAACTTCTGCCTCGGATCCGTTTACCCCACTCTGTGGCTTTACAACTGTTCATAGCTGCAGTGCTGTCGTTCCCAATCACTTCCATTTTGTTATAATTCTGTTCCAAGCTGGAATTCACTGAGTTCCTGAGAGTGACCCATTGTTTCACAAATGTTTGTAGAAGCAGTCTGCATGCCTAGGTGCTTCATTTTATACACCTGTGGCCTTTGGAGTAACTGGAACACATGAATACAATGAATTGGAAAGCTGAGAGAAGACTCTGCAATATAGTGTAGGTCAGAGTCGCTAACAAACAAATAAGCAAATTAAAAAAGAAGAATTCGTGGTCAATGAAAATGATCTGTACTGGACTGAAAGTGGATGAAAAAGCAGCCACTGTCCAAAGAATTTCCTCTTCTTTCTTTTTTTTGACTTGTGTTTTACACCCAGAAAGCCGGGAGAACTATTCCACTAACCGCTTGGTTAGTTTTTACTTCCTTTTGTTTGTGTCTTGAGGTTTGAAGGTGGGGCTAATGAAGTTTCACATAGTTTCATTTTCAATGAATCTAGTTTTGAAGTCCATCTAAGAGTCCTGCCATCTATAATCTCATAATTCTCCCCAGATCTTATTTACTGCTTTGTGGTAGTGGACCAGATGTCTGGGATTCAGTACCTGGCTTACTCGTGGGCTTTTGTCATCACACAGACTGGTTTTGGTAAGTTTTTTTTTTTTTTTTGCACAGCTCAGGCTGGCAGTTTGATCGTTTGCTTTTTTCTGTGAGGCTGAACCGAAAAGTCACTGAATAACTTCTGGGCTAAGCCACTTTTTAAAAGTCCTGATGGATAATCTCTTACATTTGTTATAATATGATGTTAGAATATACACTTTTCACTGCTGTTTACTGCTTATTTATATGTATGTACTGAATGTATACCATTGTATGGTATTTACACAAGCCCAACTTTTTTGAAAATGCGCTTTTAAGTAAACAGAGAGTTAATTTATATAGTCCTTTTCAAGATGAGGAACAGTTACAAAGTGTTTTGCATAGGTATCAGTAAAAATCACTCAGGAAAGCGAAATGAACACACACAAACTGTGCAAAAGGTCACAAAACACAACCACAACCCAAATTTCTATTGAACAAAAGTTTTAAGCTACTTTTCAAAAGAGGCCACACAGTCACGGGTGCAAAGCGTGAGTGGTAAGTTGTTCTAAAGTTCTTGACTGAAGTTTCGTCCCTGTATGTAGAATCACAAGAAGGACCCTATCTGAGGGCCTAAGAACCCAGCTAGCTTTGGTCAGACGAGTAATAAAAAAGCGAGAGGAGATTAAAACAGATAAATTACAAATATATTTGGGCTAAAAATAAATCACGTGTGGTTCTTCTCTGTTTATGATGCCTTTCTTTTTTTTTTCCTTTTTTAAAATTTTCATCAAGTTTGCAGTGAGATTCACTTCTTGAAGCAGTATGAGGGTGAATCCGTTGTTCTTCCCTGTGAGATTGAACAGAGGTACCCAGCGCCCCTGGGAGTCTCACTCAAACGATCCTGGCTGGTTGAAGAAGAAGTGCTGTTCAAGTACACCAAGGAAGACTTTACAGTTAAAAATTCTGCTGACAAAAGCCGCATTCGCGTCAGGGGAGACCCGAGCCTTCATTCTGTGAATATCACCATCTCTCAGCTGAACGCCAGCGACACAGACCGCTACTACTGCGAGTTTGTCGTGGAAAATCTTTCCTCTGCAGATGACCGCATACGTGGAAAGATGGAATTCTTCCTCCTTGTTGGTGCTGGTGAGTGCAATTTTGTTTTTTATTCAAACTAGAGGGTTTTTTTTGTTTATTTCCAAAACTGTTGAGTATAAAGGCAAAAATCTCTCTACTCTTCTCCAAAGTAAGTATGTGGTGCTGTTGTATTGGGAATTGGACTTGTTTGTCTAGCACATCAAATCAAGTCGACTCGTCAGCTTCGTTGTTGTGCTCATCAAGCCTTTCCTAAACCGTTTTTGCTTTGTGGCAACGGCACTTTATCCTTTTGAAAGAAGCCATAGCCACCAGGGAATATGTCCATGTCCATGAAAAGCTGTACATGGTCTGCAAAACCACTTAGGCAGGTGGCATGTGTCAAAGTAACATCCTCATGGATGCCATGACCCGAGGTTTCCCAGCAGAACATTGCCCAAAGCATCACATCGTCTCTGTCATGTTGCTTTCTTCTAATACTTCATCCTAGTGCCATGTGATGTAAATGAAAACGTGATTCAACAGACCAGGTCACCATCTTCCATTGTGTCCAGTAATGATGCTTTAGTGATTTCAGCAGTCGACAGGGGCACTCTGACTGGTCTACACACAACCAGCATCGACTTTCTTTTTGGCCAGTTTGAGTTATAGTACCCGTCTCTTGGAGTACAAAGCATAAGACGGTGTCTCAAACATCTTGAAAGTTCAGGTCTGATTTTAATTTTTGAGTTGCCCAAGTTTCTTCTCTTTTCATAGATGCAGTTTTTTATCAACTTTTTGCGTAAGAATTTGAAATTAAATATAAATTTGCTCATTAACACACGGTGCCAGATTCATACACACAGCAACAATATCAAAAGATGAATTAAAGTGTGAACCTAGCTTTTTAAAAGTTTAGGAAAAATCCTTACTGTTGGTACCCCTGTCTGTTACTTCACGTTGTTTGCCTTTCCCTCTGGAGATGGAGCTGAGGACAGAGGTCAGCGGACATGGAGGTGACAGAGATGTGTGCCTGGGGTTCAGCCATGCTCCCTTGCCTCCCCAAACATGGAGGAAGGCTTGGCTTGGGAGGGATGACTCTAAAGAGGCAGTCTTTCTCCTCTTTTTAGTTCCCAGAGGGTCCTGGATAACTTTTCATTGATTAGATCAGGTGCTACGGAGCACTTAAAGGCTCTAAAACATAACCCCTGTATTACAACAGCACCATTTGCCTTTTTACAAGTTAGTCTGTGGGCATGTGGACAACTGACGAAACAAAGTCTGTAAATGACATCAAATGAGCCAGTGTTGTATGTGAGAGACAGCTTAAATTAGTAACTGTACAAATACGTCTGGTGACACTGCTGATATAAATGGGGATGTATGACTCATTGTCTCGAATAGTATACAGTAGTCAGGGATTTTTGTATCAGTGATGTGTGAGAGTTAACCTAATTATAAATAATGCAATAGACCTTTTGGATTGTAAAGAAATAAACATTCAATAATTGTTCAAAGATGCACTCGCCATTTTTCTTAATGTTATTACAACATTTTTGCAGATGGCAATAATGAATGAGAAATCACCTGTAACGTATTCACAAGTCAAATGTTTGTGAAGGAGTTTGTGTCGTTTTGAGATTTGGAGTATCAATCAAGAATTGTGCCAACTGTGCAATAAGTATGATGTTAGCACAGGGTCAGAGGTGCTGAACGTCTCTGTCTGGTTCCTCGTAGGATGCTTTGACCTTGTGCCTACAAGTGCTCAGTTTGGTGGCTCCAGTTACTCCTTTCTGGTGTACGCTTTGTCATCAGCTGTGGTTTTTCTCCTTCTGCTCTTCACTGGATTTGTGGTGATTTCTAAAGTGAGTAGCTTTTTATGTGCCACTTTGAATATACATATATACACGAGGCAAGAGGTGGAAATGTGTCACAAGTATTTCCACCTACACTGCCTGTTTGTTGCCGTCAAGATCCTCTGCAGCTAACCACAGAAACCCCCACTGGTTTCAAAACTTTGTGCAGCCAGTTGGCACCTTTGAGTTAAACCCCCTCCTCTTCTAGTTTATTTCAGGTTATTTGAGCGCTAATAAAATGGTATTACAGTCATGTCTGAGTTAGGTTAACACTTCTTCTTAAATTTCCACCGAGGATGCTGCATTGAGAGAAAATGATGCATTTTGATTTCAACACAGGAAATTGTGAGTGTATGTTAATTCTGTCTTTTTTCTCCTCCTTTCACAATGACTGTCAGTGCAAAGGATCTCAGAGTATGAAGTCACATGAAGCCGATGTCTACGAGGAAATGGGTAGGGCAACACCTCCCAGTCAAACACAAGCACCTGCCCATCAGAGGGAAATACCAGAAGCTTCCCAACAAAGTAAACTTCACCTGGGGAACCCCTATGAATTTCAAGAGGTGCTCTCATCAACATCATAAACTAGAGTGTCCAAAAACACTAAACTCCAGTTAGTGTGCAGAATTCTTATATCTTTTAAATCTCCTGCATATTGCTAGACAGCTTGCATTCTGACATTTTTTTTTTTACCTTATTATAAAATAACTTTGGCTGCTTTTGCTGTGATCATAGTGATTAAATGCTCTGTACATTACTGAATTTTATTCTGCACTCCGTTACATATCCGAGTATACATATCCTTTCCAGTTACTTAGCAGTTGTCTCAGATTGGAGTAGATAGTGGTAAGTTGATCCGTTTTAGCAGACAAAGAGCCAAATAATCTGTCAAAGGGCTTCGTTCTGGTGTGCGGTGACTCAATTTAGCAAAAAGCCTGAGTTGACAAAGGAAGTAGATAATCAGTGTTGCAATACTCGTTATCTCTAACTGAGGTTTTGTGAAGACAGACAACACAAAGATATACTGAACTTATCTTGTAGTACATTCACTCACCTTTTTACACGTTAAACTGAACATTTGGGTTATGTAACAGGAAGAAGGAATGAAGAATGCATGGTTACATTGTAACACTGGTTCTTTGAGTAAGTACACTAGCCAGTATAGGTGGAAGTAAGCGGCTACATATGGAATGTGAGTGAGTCTCTTCACTCAGAGAACCAGCATTACAATGTAACCATGCAATAATACAATGTAACATTTTGAAGGAAACCAGTAAGAAAATGTTAATGGAAAATAATCAGACGTGAATTGAATCTGGCGGGGTTTCATCTAAAATGAACACCACACCTGGCCTTGCACCAGTCCAGCACAGAGGGCTGCAAACATCACCACAACACAGAAAACTAAGCAGTTTATCCTAAAGGAAAATGAACAGCACAAAATTATTATATTTCAGTTAGCTCTGAAAAAAAGATAGAAATCTGTACTTGTTGCAGGGAGAAATGGGAGAAATGTTTCATCACTCATCCAACTGATTTCTTCAGTCTCAGTTGACCGCAGGTTTCCCAGCTTTATAAACCGAGCAGTTGCATAACATTCAAAACTAGCATCATTGCCTAACAATAAGCCATAAGATCGGTTTTGCTTTTATTAATTTGAAACTGTCATGACCGTTAGTGTTGTCATCAATATAGTTAAATATTATAAATATAGTTCATGCAAACACTCATGGCAAATTACCTGTTAACAATGAGAAACTGTTGTGGCTCAATTTTTGGCAGTTGTGCTGATTTTGATTGTTTTGCAACTTCATCTACACAACTGTACTCAATCCTATAAACAGTGTTTATAGGATTGAGTACACTTGCGATGAAAGGAAATTCTAACACGAATCAGAAATTTTACCGTCGTTGGGACAAGGTCGGTGAATACTCACTTCTCACCAATTGTGTCATGTGTTAATATGTCATTTTTTTTACATGCTGCATCGTACTGTTTTCTAAATGTGTTTATTTGCTGTGGTTTACTGTAGCTACCACTGTTTCACTTACTATCCCAGATGTTTGTGTGAGCATTGTGTTGCAGTTTGCATTAAAGTCATTTTTAAGCAGTTTTTTTTTACTATGTTGCAGGTTTAAATGTTGTTTATTCCTTTGATCATACATTTGTTCTGAGACTCCAAAGCCTGATTTCTTTTTTAATAGCAGTTGGGCTAAATCAGGTGGCGGTGGGCTTTTTTCTTTTGTTTTATCACTTAAAAAATACATTGCTATGAACATTTGTCTCTGTATGGTGCTATTAAGTTACGTAGCAGTCATCAGTTAGTGAGTGTCATTTAATTGTAGGTTTACTGGCTTTAGCTACTGGCACCAGCTAAACTAACTGTGTGTGTACAGACAGCCCTATAAAGACACAGTCAGTGGTTTCCTCAGATCAGCAGAAGTGAAGTGAGGCTGTAGTGCCCAGAATGTGTTTGTTTCCAGTTACAATGAGTTATTTTGGTCTAAGTTTCACTTCATGTACAACGCTCACCTCTGGGAGGTGAGTCTGTCTAACCTATCACACTCCGTGAAGTCGTACATAAATTAAATGTTCTGAAGGATTTTACATCACTTTGACAACCTTGACTTTCAGTCAAGAACTGAACCAAATTAACTAAGAAAAGAATATTCAATTCAAGTTTATTTATATGGTGTCAAACCACAACAACAGTCATCTCAAAGTGTTTTATAATGCAAGGCAAAGACGGGCTGGTTCTTGTATAGTGCCTTAAACAACAACATCCTCATTCACTTATTCATACAAGTATGTTTTGTCTGCACCTAAGTTCTAACATTTTCAGACATCCATACTCCAATGAATGTATCAGAGAGCGAACAGACAACCACCAAAGCTCCAATTAGTAGATGACCTGCTCTACCTCGTAAGCTACAGCCAACTCTGCAGTTTTAAGATTATTGGTAAAATAAATAAATAAATAAATAAATAATAATAATAATAAAATAAAAATAATTAAACAAAATCTTAAAGATACAGTAATTTTTGAGATTATGTAATAGAAAAAAATGATGTACTCATAACTATACAATGATTAGTGTGTGATTATGTGCTACAACAAATTGATGTGCTCATAAACTAAAAAAAAAAGAATCCATTTAAAATACACAGGAAAGAGCGCCGGTCTGTGGAAGCTGCTATGTTGTCCTGCTATTTTAAATACAGCAGCTGAGACGGACACGTTTTGCCTGATCTTGTTTTATGTATCTAGCAAGAGATCGACCACTTACAGACCTATTGTACACCTTATAAGTTTTTTTTTTTTGTTTAGCTTACTCAGTCATCAAGCCCTTTAAATACCCGGCTCTGCCACTTCCACTCAGCCTGACTGTAGACTTGGCTAA
>NW_024582573.1:760885-784041 GCF_018398535.1 Haplochromis burtoni
GGGGGGGATTAAACTGCTTTCAAACTATGTATGATCATTTAAGAATTGTACATGCTTATTTTCATCCTCATCATCAGAGCTGTAACACATCAAAAGATGCCTAAACATTAATATTACTTACTTTGAGACATGCCACCCTTCCACCTCTGGACAGCTGACGAGTGGGCTAGACAATAACTTAAAACAGCTGGTTTTAAGTTATTGTTATTGGTGCTATTGAATGTCCAATGTTAGATCCACTTCAAAGAAAGTTTCACTAATATCAGCCAACAGCAGCGCTTACTAACAAACGTTCAGGATACCATCAAAAGCAGAAGTGAGCTTCTGCGACTTGTATTAGTTTTCACGCATTTCACCTGGCATTGCCAGCTGAGGTAAACAGCCGACTAACAGCCTGCATTTACAACAGATAAACTACCAAAACTACCACAGTGTGTTTTTCCCTACAGCAGCCACTGTAACTAGGATTATGCAATTAAATTGGAAGGGGTAAGAAACCAGAATTCAGTTGGCTGCAATCGAAAGGTGCTGAGATTTTACACATTGTACCTTCAACATAGCTCTTGGCTGTTACTTTGGAGCATTATAAAAATGTTCACCAGACCTTAAAATCTGCACGTATGGAATCACAAGTAAAATATGCTAAAATCAGCTTTAAAAGTTTGATTTTAGTTGCCCCCCAAAAAGCTTTTTTTCCCTTCTACTATTAAAAAAACATACAATCAAACAAAGAAAAAAAAAAAAAAACACATGGAAAAATTCAACAAAAAAAAAAAAAAAAAAAAAAAAAAAAAAAAACCAGGACAAGATACAAAATAACAGAGAAGAAAATTTGCAGTTTATTAATATAGTCCGAAAGAAGTTCCATAATCCATGGAAACATTTTTTTTTTCGGTGCATGTCTTTAACAATCACATTCTATGAGGAGAAAAAAAGAACAACATTAAAAGCCACAACTTTGTATTTCAGTTACAGACAATTTTACTTTTTTTTTTTTCTTCAAAGTAAAGAGAAAGGCAAAGGCAAAGTACCCCCACTCCCACAACCCACCCGCCGTCCTCCCCTTAAAAAAAACAGACAGCCTTAAAAGTAACGGGCTTCTTTTTGTTTTTTCCTCAGTACAACCCACAGTGCTTTAGCAGAAGGATAAGCGCTCATTGGTTAAGGATTACACAGCATGACGACGCAATGTAAAATTTTGCTAAAACATTAGATGACAATGGGTGGGATGGGAGTGGAAGAAATTTCAGCAAAAAACACACACAAAAAAATGAAAACCCTCCATCAAACCCTGAACCCCAGAGTCTGAGTCGACAAACGCCCGCAGTACAGCAGCAGGGTTTGGACTCCTCCCTCCCACTTGTGCATAGATCATGATCCATTTAAAAACCAGCTTTATTCTTCCTCTTCAACATGCCTCTGAAAACCATCTGTTACATGTTAAGAAATCTCTCAGCTATTGAATACCTGTCACAGGAACTGACATGTTAACAGGCAGGAGAGATGATTTTAAAACAAACAAACAAAGAGTGTCTTGCACGTGCTCCTGAACTACAGGATGGAAACTCAAAGTCAAAACATACAAATGCATTTTCCTGTCACTGTCATGACAATCAAACCACTGATCGTGTTTAAATGTAAAGCAATTTCTACTTCAAATTTCACATGTAAAGCGCTCCACTTTTCTCAAAGTTGATTCTTAGTCTTATTTGGTAAATATGTAACTTGCTACGAACATTTTTTGTTGTTTTAAAGAAACAATGGTACTCTCTATATTCTGTTAAACTCATAAACTTCAGTGCTTTCTTGGAGTTTAATAGTTCTCAGTTGCTTATTTTCACACGAACATCAAACCTAGAAATGATGGAGTTGGTATCTGGAACCCTGGCCTTCCTGAGACAAAATCCACATCTTTTTTTTATTTTTTTTTTATGAGTGTGCAAGATAGTGAGTAAACTGCGTTGCAGTATTACAGAAAACATAAAATCACCATGTAACACATACAGAGACAGTCCATCGATACTAAAAGAGAAATTAAAAATTGAAATATGACAACACTGATCAATCCCAGAGTTCTGAAAGTAGCATAAATCTTCATTTTGCAAGATTTTCATGTCCATATTTGATGGAAGATGAAATTTGTCCTTAAAAACAAAAAACGAAACCAAAAAACATTCCTGTTTCCTTGAACTCAGATAAATGAAATGCTTTGTAAACGACAGGTGGCTTTTGCAAAATAAAAAAAGAAAAGATAGGCACCTCTGAAATGAGTCTTATAACAAACTCACCTCCCACACTTTATCCCTTTCCGTCTCTCCATGAAGTTAAAATCGGGATTACTAGTCCTTCTACAGCTATCTATGGCCACAGTTCTTTGTTTTGTTTTTTTTCGTTACTCTTTTTTTTTTTCCTTTTATCATTTTTTTTTTGCACATTTTTCTTTTTTAATTTTTTTTTTTTTCCTATTTTCTTTTTTATATAATTGGAACAAAATGGTGCAATACTCAAGATAATCCTTGTATTGGATTATTCCACAATAAAAGCCACTATAAGGTAGATAAACTTTTTACAGAATGGAAAAACAAAGTCCTTGAGTAAACATGTACACATGAATTGTCACCATCGCCCCTCCGTACTTAGACTCGTTTAACTACGATTAGCTGAGTGAGGGGTAGAAGACACTCAGTGCAACGTTAGAAGATAACAACGTCTATCAGAATAGTTTTTGACAGATCATCAACAATAACAACAACGAAAAAAAGAAGATATAAACAGACACAAAATATAACGTACTGAGTGGAACATAACAGCAGGCCACGTGCCCTGTACACAGTTTCTTGAGCACACATTCATACAAACATCTGACTTTCAAGCACACATCTAAGATGACTTTGTTTTTTTCAAAGATTTTGTATTTGTAACTTAATGCAATACACATCTGATGTTCTCTAAAAGCCCCTAAGTGTACCTGTCAGATGGAAAGAACAAAAAAATAATAATTACTGACTTCACATTATGTTGTTGGCGTTCAATGATTCAAGTATTTCTGTTCAATGTTTTGTTTTGTTTTGATATGTTTGTGATTTCTTTTTTTTTTTTTTTTTAAATCAACTGGGTAAAATATGCATTAAACCAGGTGATTCAGGTTGGGCTTTTAGGCAGCCTAATTAACAAACAAATAACACACATATACAGTACAAACACTTCATAGTACTGTAATATGTCATCAAAACCAGAACGTGCATATCTGACTCCGTACAAGAAAGACTTTGCTTTCGATCAGTCAAGTATCAGTTTATACCCGACCCAAATTCTTTCCTTTGTCTCACTTATTTGCGGGGAAAATACATATTGCTCATTTTCAGCTGTGTTAAACCAAGACCTTTCAAACTAAAATGAAAGTTTCAGAGGTTACGATCCAAGAAGTCTGAAGAGGTGATACCACACACCGTACTCACAGTATATATATATAGATATATATATTTATATGTAGTGTATACATATACTGCTATCTAGAACAGAGCTGTAGAGAGGAGAGCCTCTCGATGCTGGTGCAGCATGGGAAACCCCCTTCACTGTCAGGGTTCTCCAGTTAGTACAGGATGCTGGGAGGTCCTCGGCTATTGGGTCTGTCTGAGCTTGGATCAAGGCAGTTACAGAAACAGGCAATAGTGATTTTTGCTTGTGTGCTGCAGGACTGAAAGTCCTGAAAGGTAGCCTTTTCCCGTTTTCTTATTTTTATTTTTTTTTTAATATATATTTTTTAAGCTTTTTTTTTTGTTTTTTTGTTTCATTTTTAAGACTTTGTACCTCTTGAAATGTGCCTCTCTGCTCCTGCTGATGCAGAATCAGAGAGTGAGGCTGATACAGTGGGCCCAAGCCACCTGGGTCTGTGGAAATGTACAGTTCAGTGGGCCTGCTTTGAGCAGGGCACAAACGTAAAACAAGATAAATACAGCATCCACAAAAAAAAGGCACCCCAGCCACCGCTCTGCTCCTTTAGATGTTGGTAGCAGAGGCTGATGACCAGAGACGTTTCAGCTAGAAGTGCAGAGCTTTTAACATATTATAGATCTTTTTTTTTTCTCCATTTAGATTTTTTAGCATTTTTAAGATTTTTATGTCAAACTTCATAAAAATGACGTTAAAATGCAATTTCATTTTTGGTTTTAAAAAAATATGTACCCGGGATTACCCATCATCAACTGTGCACTGTAGCAAACCGGAACCCCCAACTGAGTAAAGATTTTCTCCTTAGCTTGGGGCATTCCCCACAAAAGCATAAAAAAAAATCTCAGTCGCTTCAGGGTGTGATGCTGCCGCCCTTTTGTTTGATCCCTCCTGTCCCCCCCTACACCCTCTGCAAAGGTCATCAAAGCTCCTCCAAACAGGGAACAGAAGTGCTCTCTATAAATATACAGTATGACACAGCAAATTTATATTGGCACAATACATTGGCATCTTTTTACATGCAATAATGTCTCCCCAAACAATAACAAGAGGCCATCTTTTTGGGAAGAGGATTCAATGCGAGCCTCTTCCCCCCTACAATAAGGATTCAGTTTCGAGGCATGAGGTCTGTACGTCCTGCTGCGTGCAGATGGCCTTCGAAGTTTTAGACTTTGCTCTCACAGTAGAAAGGACAGATACGGAGAGCTGCATCTCATACTTTGTATCATCAACTCCCCTACCCTGAGATCAAGCTGGACAGAAGAGTCTTCAGCTCAGAGAGAAAGGCCGACCTTTTGATAAAGTGTTCTAACTTTTAGATACATGACAGTGTTCTGGTGGCTGAGCCTGACTTTACAGAAACTGCGGCCAGTTTGAAGTGCTGACAGGAGCGCGTGGGGGACAATTGTTAGGATATGCCAAGCTCTGGGAGGAGTGCTCATTCCCAAGACAGCTTTGGCGTGCTGTAAAGGGCCCCAGCCTCTCGTCTTTTTGCATAGAAACAGATATGAGGGCCTGTAGGTGCCTGGTCAGGGGAGGGCTACTGGGTCTTCTTGTGGTGGAGGAGGAGAGGAGGTCATAGCATAGCAGCTAGGCAAAGGGCAAGGGGGGACAGCCTGCGGGCAGGTGGAGCAGCTTGGAGCGGCAAACACCCACATCCCCGTCTGAGACACCTTTTTTTTTTCTTACACATCTCAAGATACTACCTGGAAGTACTACAGAATACTGTCAAACGAAGAAAGCATGATCAGTTAAAAACAAATAGACAATCATTAACGGTCTGTAGTATTGATCCTCATTTTGCATTCAATACACAGGATGAACATACAGAGGCACCTCTGACCAAAGTGTTTCTGCATATGAACAGTGAAGGGCTAGTTCAGCAGCCAGTACTTTGTAGACCACTGCATGTAGATAAAAATAACAATATAACACACTGGAAAAAAAAAAAAAAGTCAAATGATCTTTTCCAAAAAATACAAAGTACACTGGCAAAAATTCCAGAAATATGACTATTACATCTTCCAGCTAAAGTGATCTTTGTGTCAAAGAACTGAGAGATGGGAGGTGGGGGAGAGGGCAGGATGACAGCAGGGTCGAGTGGTAGTGGGCCCCTGTTGGAGATGCCGTATGTGCGGCAGAGAGCCGTGATTGGCCAGTCCCGGAGGATCTGTTTTTCACGCCAGACTGAGAGACGGTCAAGTGGAGCCCAGGAGGAAGTGCTGCGCTGTGGGGCTGCCGCTCGACATCCAGAGGACCACAGCAAAGAGGCACTCAGTGGACACTCCCCCACCTCACCCCACTCTGACTCAACCACCGACTGACCGGATTGGCTGTCCAGCGGGTGTCAGAGACCACTGACACTGCAAAGTCTAGAGCCTCCAAAGAGAGCAAGGATAACAATTTTTGGAGTAACAGTGATAATCACGTTGATATAGTTCAAAGAAGGGGAAAAAAACCAAGAGTGAAGTTTTTTCCCCCCAAAAGTCCAATGGTACAGTTCAGTTTTGTTTCCCTTCAGCCTGCTACCAGAGGAACAACGCCAGACACGTTTCCATGGAATAGATACAGTACATAAAAGAGCAGTACTTTTTTTGTGTTGTTTTCATCGTTTTTGCTGCTCCTTTTTGATTTATTGGATTGCAGTTGAAGCGACTTGCTCTTCATAAGTGCTATGATAAAACCCTTAGAACTCAAAAAAAATCTTAGTCTCTTCTGTTTGTACAGTACCAAACGCAAGGAACACTCGTAGGTCTACTGCATTAGGAGAAACCCCTCTTATTTGGTATTGTGCCAGATGCCCAGAACCATCCAATCCCGCTGTGGTTTCAGTCTCTGTTGGGTGTGGCTGTGGCACGCAGAGAGGAAGTGTGCATTGTTGTGTACCCCAGTGTCACTTTTTAGTACAATTTGCTGCATACACAGTTCAACAGCTGCTTCTTCCTCTTTGCAGAATTTTCCCAACAGTTTCAAGGGGACTGGTGGTCTGGAGGGAATCCAAGTTTTGAAAAATGGGGGTAAGGTGGGTTTTTTTTGTTTTTTTTTTGAAGTTCCAAAGTCTTTTTGCTGAAATCAGCAACATTCAAAACATAAAAGACAAACAAGAAAACAAAAATATTAGACAAACCAGCTCCGGTGGACATCGACTGTGGACGGAAGAAAGGTCTATGGTGTATATTGCACAATGTAACTGTCACTTGAAAGTAGAATTGAGGTTTTTTTCCTCCGAAAATTGGCCGACCATAAAGGCCGCTGGGCTTCATAACAAATCTGTCATTAGAAAATTCGACAAAGCACCAGAAAGCAACTGGGTTCCGATTTTAAAGGTGACCAGAAGGATCCGGGCTCACAGAGGTCAATGATTAGGTGCCACCGGACATACATATTCATAAGGAAATGGACAAACGCAGCAAGGCTGACAAATAATCTTCTCTCAGCTTATTCGTTGTGATGGGTGTCAAAACTTTTGCTTGGATTTAGGCCTACCAAAGAAACAAAACAAAAACAACAAAAAAACAACCATGTCAATCCCTTTAAGACAAATTAAAATAATACGTAGATGATTGGTAGTGCCAGTCACGTGGCGTGGCCAGGCCTTCTTACTGCCCGGCGACAAAGTCAGTCACCAGTTGTGTCCTGTACCGCTCGCTGGCTCAGAGGTGAAACTGTGCAAGATTTCAGCTTTTTCTTCAGTTACAAAACAAAAAAAAGAACACAAAACAAAGACGGCTTGGGAAGGACCTGGGCCAGAGAGCACTTAAGGCTAATATTAGTGCTGAGAAACAAACATTAACATAACTAGTAAAGGTCTTTGAACAACATCATTGGCCATGGATATGCTGGGAATGGTTGTTGTAAGTCTTATTTTGGGATGATTTTTTTTATTTGTTTTTAGGAGGGAAAAGGAAAGTCTCAGATGGCAGCTTTGATTGCTTCTCCTAAAAAGAAATCCTCCCACAGAATGCCATGAATACTTATGGAAAAACTAATAAAACAGTTAAAAGGTTTCTTTGTGTTGTGTCTCACTTCAGTTTTTTTTTTTTAATATAATGCATTTTAAAAAATACCAAGAGGACAAAAAGGGCTGTTTTCCCTCAAAAACAAAACAAAAAACGGCAAACCAAATGAGAAAGGGACCAAAGTAAAACAAAAGGACTGGGGTCTGCAGTCTGTGGTAATGACCCCAACCTTCTGATTTACAATTCACAGTTCAAACAGTTCAAATTGATACTGATTATCACCACATGATTTGCTTGGGTTTTGCTCCTGTTCACATTGATTTTTTTTTTTTTTTTCTTAATCCACCCCACCCTCCACCAATGGCTTACATGACATGGTGGCGGTGAGTTAGTTGGTTGGTTGGTTAGTGTGTTGTGGCATCATCCTACATGGACTCCCCACTCAGCAGATCGCCAGGCAGCAGGGTGTTAATAGGGGTGGGGCTCCCAATCACGCGTGCGTCCTCTCCACTGGGCGGACCCCACAGGCTGGAGTACTGAGGCACACCGCCCCACAGCAGGTCGCCTCCGCTGGCCTTGCCTCCGCCGGTGCTGCTGCTCCACTGGCCAATTGAGTGGGACTGCGCTGCCCCGCCCATTCGGTTTTGATTGGTTCCCGGGTTGGCCTGCCAGCTCGTGGTGTTTGCCCCCAGCGACTGGCCTTGTGCAAAAAAGCGGTTCACTTCCTCCTCGCCAGCAAACTCCGCCAGGATTGTGGTATTTCCGAGCACGCACCTTAACGCACAGAAGAAGAAGAAAAAAAATTATGAATGGTTTTTACGATCAGGAGCAAACCAGACATGACAGATGATTGCTTTTAATGTTATTCAATTGTTTTTGTGCTTAATGCCAACATTACACTGTAACCACATTTAATGCTGCTGATAATGAAAAGTGGGTCACAAGGCTTGTATTTTGTTTCCATGGCAACAAACTATTAGCTAAACCGAATCAGGGAACTCTCATGAGACTCACAGAAATAACAACGCGAGCGTGCAGCCTAAACACGTGTCTCCACACTGCTCTTTTCCCATGATGAACTAATTATCACAACAATCTCTGTAATTTTGCAATACATCTGACCACGGTGTGACTCCCCACCCCCATGTGACTGTCCCAGACACAAAAATAACATTGCTTGGAATTATTGAGAATGTTGAACTGTTCTATTCATGAGAAAAGATACTAAAGAAATCAGGAACACTGTGTTTTCCCCAAGCATTTGTCATTTTTTTCACCGTTATATTGCCTCAGTAAAAAGTGCCCTTTCCCACCATTTTTAAGTCCACTTTTGCTGATGTAAGAGACTTGTGCTAACGCTTACATGTGCAGGGACTTCTGGGCCTTGGCAGCCTCGTCCTTGGAGCTGTAGCGCACCACAGCATTCCCCTGGGTCAGGTTGAGATGGAATGTGATCAAGGGGCCGTGCTGCATACACAGGGTCCGCAGAGTTGAACCATCAATCTGCAGCAAAGAACAAGACATTAGCACACCAGAGTTGCAGTCACAACTATCTTACCATTTTATCTCAAACACAGTCTACCTTCTGTTTTTATTCCTTTTGCTTTGTTTCTTTTGTCATTGCAACTATATAAAAGGTTACACCAGCAGAAATCTACAACTGCAGATTCAAATTTGAGCGGACTAAACTCGAATTCCTTATAATGGCCCAAGGTATCAGTGAAAAACTAGCAAAAAAAAAAAAAAAAAAAAAAAGGAAAGAAAAAGAAAAAAAGAAAAGCATACGCACTTGTGGGGTGAGATTCCTCAGCACCAGCCAGCTGCTGGTTCTGTTGGAGCTGTCTGTACTCCATGTGGTTCCCTCTGTAACACGGATGCAGACAGAGTTAAAAATTAAGAGTTTTCTTGGAATAATGATTTGCAGAAATACTTTCATTACAAGTTATTTGACTCAATGTCAAAACTGAATCTTGGTCAGGCACAGGCACGCATTGCAAGAAGCCTAGATGGCTTCTTTCTAAAGAAAGATAAAGTGAGTGTGTATCAATGTGACAGTGCCCTTCTAACAGAAAGAGAAAAAGAGCTGTATTCAACATACAACACTCTCTGATATTATGAGACTTTTTCCAGAGCCCTGAGACTCTGGGCCTTGAAGTCTAAGAGCTCAACTACTAAGGAAAACATGACACCAGTTGCTATCTATTCCACACGCTAAATTTATTTCCTCTTTGCTGCATAAAGTATAGATCTGTCATGTCAAAACGAGGTCACGCGAAAGCTGGTAAACCTCAAGATGTCAGTTTGGCAGGGTGTGTTCAGGCAACCTTTACAATACCAAGAGTTGGGTTGTGCTAAGTCGCAGCTGTGAACACCACACCTATGCATAGGCAACCATGTCTGTGGCTTGCGTGTAATACATCATAGAGATGTATTCGCCTGTATTCGTGGTCACGGCAATCTGCTCAAATGTCCTGATTTGTCCTCTGTAAATTACAGGCACTAAGCTCAGCAATTTCAAAGATTGTTAGAAGCAACCTGATATTTATTTGTTCATGAAGTAAATAGCCAATATTGCAGTTATGATGATGATACACTGTTCTTTAAAAAAGCAGTTTAACCCACATGATGATCGTTAACTAAAGCTCAAATGAAAATGAAAACTAAAACTGGGCATTAAAAACCATTTTAGCCACCTGAAATAAATATAAATGAGACTTCAGAAAAAAAAGAAAATAAGAAAATTACTTGTAAAGTGTGTCATTAAAAAATAAAAAAGGAATAATGTCTTTACTTTATGTTACTATAATCAAATTTATAAACGCAACCAGTCTGAGCAGGCTTTGGGGAATCTGGTTATTGAGACTGTCTACATGACTGTGTTTGTATAGCTTGAAAAGAAACATCATATCGTTATAAACTTTCTAAATCACACAATCTGACTCTTCCTCGTGTAGTAAAAACAAAACTAAAACTAACACCGAATAAAAACTAAACTAAAACTAGACACAATAGATACTGAAATGAGAAATCTCACTCAGGAAACTCATTGAGACTAAAGTCAATTCAAAACAGAACGGCACAAAATAAAAACAAGAACTGAAGAAAAATGTAAAGTGGAGTAATCACACACCTGAAGTGCCTGAATCACACACTAAACTGTCAATACTGGTGTTTTTTTCTCTTTTTCCAATAGTATGCTTATTTTCAATGAAAACTCAGTGATGACGTATCAGATAGTTTCACATCACTATTTCTGATAAAAAGAAATTGAGTGCTCACCAGAGGAGTATGAGCCACTCCAGCCTTGAGACAGACCCAGCGAATTGCCTCCCCAGGTAGAGGAGGGCTTGGTGTTAGTGAGGCCTGGCGGAGGCCGTGATGGGGCTGTGGTGCTGCGTGGCCCCTGTGGGACTTTCCAAAGCTCGTGGGACAGAGAAGCTTGGCTCTGAGAGATGGGCCCTGGGGACCAAGTGGATTTCATGTCAGACAGTTTACCTGTACATGGAGAGCAGAAACAGAGAAAGAGAAAGAGGATACTGTTAAAAAACGTTTATTTTTTTATATGTAATATGACTGTTCAACTGGATCATCTGGAACTTCTTTATAGTAGCTTCAAAATGTGGAAATGAACAGCAAAACAAGCCACAAACCCACCTGTCTTCAATTACACCATACTTTGCAAAAATGTCTACAAATAAAAACTTCAAATATCCTTTTTTAAGATTCATGAACACATAGGGTGTGTACCAATGTCACGACCAGTTAGGTGAGGCTTGTTTTCTTTTGTGGGTTTGGTCAAAGAGTTTTGGTAAAGGATGTTTAAGGCGCTGAAGGAACAGGTTTTTAGGTGTGACTGAGGTAAGGACATGTATAAATAAAGTTCAGAGGTTAAGTAAGGTTGAAGATAAGGAGAATTTCTCCATTTGGGCAAGGAAAGGTCAGCAGGTCCACACATGAGTGGGAATACGTGGGATGTGTACCTGAGGCATCTCCATCACAGGACGACAGACTGAAAGATCTAGAGTAGCCACTGACGGGCCAGTCGCTGCTGATTGGAGGCAAAGAGCCATTCTGAAGTGGAGAAGCTCTGGCTATATGGTTGTAGAGAACAGTGTGGTGAGCAGACACAAACCCCCAAAAAGGTTAATTTCATATATGCTGTGCAGCATGATGGTGGGGGTCTGTGGTGAAGCAGATATGGTAGCATGGATAGGCTTGTGGAAGTGGTTACTAACGTATATTCATCTAACTTTACAAAGCGCGACTTTTCGGTGGGGCTATCGGTCATACTGATATTTGGGCCCTTGTCTGTTGTCATACCTCCATTCCTGTCTCGCAGCAGGTAACGGTTGACGTCGTGGATGTTGGTGTTGATGGTGGGACCGCTGGGGACGCTGCCAGGGGTCATATTGGGGTCATTCTCGGGGTCGATGTTCTGAAGGCCTTTCCATGGCACCCCTGGGCAGAACTCTAAAACACACGCACACAATAAAGGACTGCTAAAACTTCAAGGTTAGATGTACACAAAGGTGTGAAGCGAGGTGTTACGCTGAATTATACTTGGTGCACTGCAACTGCAGCAACTGGGGTGCGTGAGATGAATTGCAAGAGGGCTTGCAGATAGAGGTCCACCTTGGACAGGCTAAGTTTAGCAGTAATACTGTTTAGCCTACGTTATATAAGAGCTGCCATGTAAATGTGCAAAATGGTATTGTGGTGAACCAACCTGATCTAATGCTATGCTTCGTATTTAAATCTTCCTCTGAATTTTGTAGACTGAATAGCTGCTTCCTTAGCAGCAGCCTTAATTGATGCAATTAAGCAATTACGACATAAGAAAAGTACTGTTTGTATTTTATTAGTCCAGTGAGATTGTACTGCGTTCTAGATAAACACCCGACACGTTCATAAATGCCTTTGTATCCAAAGATTCAGAGACTTTTTCACGCAATTTAAAGAAAAACACCTGTCTGTTCTACACCTTTATACCTCTGCATCTCATTCTCACCTGGGGGCCAGTTAATGTTGGTCCCATTGGAGATCTTTTCACTGGGACTCTTGCCCTGGCCCCAGTCAGGGGGCACGAGGGGGCTGGTGGGAGACTCAGAGCTGGAGATTAGATTGTAAGGGCTGTATGAGTCCTCCAGCTGAGGAGGCTTCCCAGGAGGGACCAGGGTAGAGGCAGCAGATATGGCACCTGAAACACACAAGGAAAAAGTAAGAAAGTCACCTGAACCTAGTCCAACTTAGTAGGAAAATATACACATTTTTGCAAGTATTAATATTATAAATGCACATTTAACACCACCCTAAAAAGGGTGTCTACATTAAGTCTATTTTTAAGTCTACTGATGCTCCTATTGAGCTTCAGTAGACATAAGATTAAGATCTTCAATAAACATTTCCATAGTGGGAGAAAAAAGATGAAACTATGAGCTAAGAATAACTGTTTGCAGTCCACAGATTGTTATCTACGTATAAGCTGGAAAACAGATCATGTGTATGAAATGCAGAACCTGACGAAATCTTAAATGCTAAAATGAAAGTAATGCAGTAGTTGACAAGTCTGCGTCAGTTAACTAGTTTCTCAAAACATTACAGAAATTGTTTTTATGGAAAGTAACTGACATAATTGCTGAGTGCTTCGTGTACTTCAGTGGTTTCAAACTGACACAAATATAAGACTGCATTTGTCTTCTCGAAAATCACAGAAATGTCACAATTATATTCAAGGATGTGACTGCAACACCTGTCATTGTTATTGGGTGGAATTATGACACCTCAGACTCAGGGATTCTTAATGAGCTTGCAAACAGAACGTGCGAAAAAAACAAACGCACAGTCGAAAGTCTTGCATGATACAAGTGGCAAAAAGCTACTGTCAGTTGTTGAGTTACTCATTGGGAAACAAGTCAACGAGTCCTAAGTGTGTTAGGAGGTGTGGCGTTTGCAATAGTGCCTTATAATCACTCCTCAACAAGTGAAGCATGTCTGCACAAAAATCTCAAGATTATTTTTAAAAAGGCGTTGGAAAGTATTTATGCAAAAAAACAACTTAACATTAAATGTCAGGCTGGTTTCATCTAACAATTTTCTCAAAGCCTCTGCATTATGTGAGCATGCTTGTCTGTGTTATTGTGCAAAGTACCGTGCTTATTGAGGTTGTTCTCCAGATTTGAAGAGTTGCCAGAGAGGTTGTCCATGGAGTTGGAGTGTGTCCACTGGGACAGGCGGGATTGGGGCTGAGGGGGCTCCTTAAGGGACAGACCCCCAACCTCCATGCAGTTTACATTCATGTTTGGATTCAGTCCAGCTGAACACAAAACACAGGAATCTTTTGTTAATATTTGCACAAATAAAAACAAATATTTCAAACACACAACACAACGATACACTGTTTGATACATTGTGTTGCACATACAACTATAAGACACAAGATGCAAGCATTTTGGCAATTGCACGATTTTTTTTTTTTTTTTTTAAAGAGTTGCTGATTTTTTTTTACTTCACATGACACAAAATCAGGTGCTACACAGGCTGTAATACACAATGAGGGTTCTTCTTTTATTTCTGTGTCATGGGAAAATTTGAGTTTTAAACAAAGTGACCATAGTGTAGTTCTTTCAGCCCCGTGTTGTTGCTAGAACAGACTCACAGAGAGGGTAGGTGCTGTAGGCGCTGGGCGACGACGGCGGCTCTTTGGTGTGCAGTGTATCGGCAAGGCTCGGAGCCTGGTGAGTGCCTGTGAAGGGGTCCAGGGTTGATTTGCCAGAGCCGGGGCCTCCGGCGGGGCCACCGGGGGGATGCAGACCAGTGGAGGAGGAAGAAGAAGAGGAATGAGAGGGAAGTTGTTGCTGCTTCATCAGCAGCGCTTGGTACAGCTGACGCTGGTGCTGCTGGATCTGCTGCTGCATGTTGGTGATTGTACGTGCAACCTGGGAGAGAAAAGGAGGACTGTCATAATTATGTATTTCAAAAGAAAGCACTGGGAAATATAGGCCAGGAGAGCAACAACATTAATCAAATTATGGATGGAAATAATGAAACAAAAGAAAAACAAAGAGGAAGTCGAGACAGTGGAGAATAGAAAGGAAAAGCAAGAGGAAAATAAAATGTTTCAATGTTATAGATAAAGATACGCAAGCAAAAACAAACAAAAAGAACACGCAGGGGTGGTTTGCAAAGATAAGCTTAAACAGAAAATGTTAGATAGATAAGATTTACCTATATCTTATGGATCTTGTGGGTTATTTCTAACAAAACATAATTTCTTTTACAAAAAGGAGAACAAACTATCGCCTTTTGCAAAATGGAGAAGTTGTCAGATAATGGGAAGTAACAAGTTCCTGTGTTATCTAAACGTTTCAGCAACTCCTGTTGTTACAAAGCATATTCTTTTCGCTGTTGTAATGATGTGACAAAAAAGAAGTGAAAAAAAAAAGAAGGAATAAATGAAGTTGGGTCACAATACGATGACTCATGGCCCACATGTAGTCACACACATGAAATTTTAAAAGACCTTCACGGTCATACTTTATTTGTAATGACACATTTATTGACTCACTTGCTGCTCTTGTTGTCTAATAGGGCCGGAAACATTGCGCTGCGCCTGCATCATCTGGTGCTGGATTTGTAAACGCTGGTACGCCTGAATCGATGAAGACAAATAAAGAAATACATTGATGTAAACAATAAAAAAATCTACACTCACTTTCTCATGCATTGTTAGATATCGTCATTTTTAAAAATGACATATTCATAGGAAGTAAAATCAAATTAAAAAGTAAAATCAAAAATGAAAATAAAGGTCCAGAAGACATATTCTCTCGCTCAAGCTGTAAAAGTTAAAGCTGCGCTGCAAATGCAATGCAAAGAGCGATGGCACCTCACCATTTGCAGTTGCTGAAGTTGGTACAACAGGGTCATTTGTTGAGGGTTTATTGGTGAAGTTAAAAGTGCAGGGTTCAGACCAATGTTTTTTGCTGCAAACTGCAAGAGCTGTGCTTGGACCTGAAGCGAATAGAAAAAATGGAGATGGAACAAAAGAGAGATGACAAGTTAGTCACTGCACATCACAATAACTGTACATAAAAGCACCTTCTGGCAAGATGAAACTAGCCACCGCTGCATTTGTGCAGGATAGAAAAGAAGGGAGGTGAAAGGTCTGGGAGGCAATCTTGCAATTTCAAGAGTTATGGCCACAGTATGTCAACCACATCACTGAAACTGCACATGAGTTTTTAAGTGTGATTTAAAAAAAAAAGAAGGTAAAAAGCGATCTACGCTGTGGAGATTTTAAGAGGACAAAGACGACATATTCAACAGAATTAAAATGAGTTAAAAAGCCCAAAATATACAAAATATACACGTGGGGGAAGAAAAGAATCATGTTCCTCGGCCATATCACAAAATCTTCAAGCTTTAAGCGATTGTTTATATGTGTTAGGACTTGACATAGTAGCACATAATAAATCTAATATGCATTATCATGTGTTTGACTACCTGAGGGGAGAGAAACGGAGGCACTTGAGCACGTAGACTAGGCTGGGAGGAGCTGAGAGGTGGCACTGGTGGCTGAGGAGGCTGCTGCTGCATGGCCCGGGTTTGTGCTGCTCCACTACTGCCAAACATTCCACTGGGTATCTGTATGCAGGAATCACAATGGTACAATTAAATATTCAAGAGTACTGCCATGTAATGGCAGTATAAACAAAAAAAACATCAAAACAAAAATACATAAATAAAAAAAATCTGAAATGAAGAAAAAATAAAAAGAAAAGGTGAAGTGTCTGCAATATTGCAAAATTTGATTAGGTCTAGATCACGTGTTTTACAGCAGAGCATATACTGAGGGGAAAAGGTGAGAGCAACTGTTTGTTTGATCATAAAAATGTCAGAAATTGCATTTTTTAAATTGACGAAAAACAATCAGCCTGTAAAAGCCACTTGTTCAAATTTCTAACCCCATACTGCTGAAGAGGGCTTTCCTTTCAGTTTGAAAAAAGGCTGCTTGCAGTGCCTTTGTTTGGACTTCAAGGACATCCTGTAGTTTTTCTGGGCCATGCCTGCCTCTAGGGGTGATATTTGATAGAGCATAACTATCTGGTTTCAATGGGCTCTTCAGGCAAGGTTATACACAAAAGTGAGCAACAGAAAAAGGGAGATGTGGGAAAGCATGTGAATAGAGAGATGTGTATAAAACAATTTAACACATCTTTTGTTGCTGCTACTGCAATCTGTATATGGAAATCCCACAGAGAGCACTGCAAATTAGTGGTTGTGCACAGTGATACTGTCTGTATCAGCTGTCCAAGGGTGCAAAGCCCCCCCCATACTACATATGTAGTATTTTATACTACATATATTTAAAAAAAAAAAAAGAAAAAGAAAAGAAAACCTGCTTTACCTGTCTGTTCAAGTTTTGCATGGCCAGCCCCGGGTTGCCCTGTCCCAGACCCTGCCCAGGAAGGCTACTATTGGCCAGGGGGAGCTTCAGGCTGGGGGAAGGCAAAAACGGTGATGGGGGGGTGTCGTCTGACAGGACGCCATCCTAGACCAGAGGAAAATAAACAGTTAATGAGGGGAATAAAGGCAGATGAGCGCAACATCAAACATTACACGTTGACAATGTTAATTATATGTGTGTAAAAACATTTCTTGTACTAACCAAGACATTACAATCTAAAAACCTTCCAATGTGATGTGTTAACATATCATAAAAGCTACAATCTAAGCATATAATTAGAGAAAAGCCTAAAGTTACAGTAAGGGCTCAAACCTTTCCTTTTGCTAAAGCATATAGTTAGGGCTGGATCATGTGACCCTGAATCCTCCCTTAGTTATGCTGCAATAGGTGTAGGCTGCTTGGAGAGTCCCATGATGCATTGAGTGTTTTTTCTTCAGTCACCTTTCTCACTCACTATATGTTAATAGACCTCTCTGCACTGAATCATACTTGTTATTCATCTCTGGCTCTCTTCCACAGCATGTCTTTATCCTGTCTTCCTTCTCTCACCCCAATCAGTCGCAGCAGATGGCCGCCCTTCCCTGAGCCTGGTTGTGCCGGAGGTTTCTACCTGTTCAAAGGGAGTCTTTCCTTCCCACTGTCACCAAAGTGCTTGCTCATAGGGAGTCATATGGTTTTCTCTGTACATATTATTGTAGGGTCTACCTTACAATATAAAGCGCCTTTAGGCGACTGTTGTTATGATTTGGTGATGTATAAATAAAACTGAATTGAATTGAATACCACCATGCATTTATACCCGACGTACCTTGTCGAGGAAGGCGTTGCGTTCGGAGGGGTCTTTGGAGAGTGCGGAAGGCCGACACACCAAAGGCTTGTTCATGCCATTGCTGTAATCAGACATGCCCATGCCTCGCTTGTCCAGGTCTGTTTTCTTCTCTAAAAGAGCAGCTAGAAGGAGAAGAGGTGATTGCAGAGGTTGTGAAATCTAGCCAAATAAATATATTGTGTCACTACAAAAGAGAGTTTTATTTAATCTCATTAGTGGTAAAAATATATATTTTAAAGAAAAAGGTCCCTCAGTATTCAACCAAGCGGAACTGAAGAGAATGAACTGATTTATTCAACTAAAAACAAACATCTCAGAACAGCAAGCGTAAAGACAAGGTTGACACACGAAAATGCTGGTGTACTTACTCATAGCCTGGTCAAGGTTCATATTGTTGCTCTTCAATGCCTCCTCAGCAGGGTCTCTCTGTGAAGTACAAAAACCTTGTAATTAGCATAACCAGACTGGGATTAATTTGCCAGAAGAGCTGATATTTCATCACTTGATAGTTTTTCCAGCCTGAAAAGGTTTCATTTATAATGCCCTCAAATTTTTGTTTAAGGTCACAATAACCTTTGACCATTGAAATCCAATTTGTTCATTCCACAGCGCTAGTGCATGCTTGCGCTAAATCGTAAGAAATTTCTTCCGGTGTTGAATAAATATCAAATTCCTGGTTAGAGGTCATAGTGACCTTCATCTCTGAGTATCACTTTCAGAACTGATAACCTAAATAAATGATACCTCGCAGCTAAATCTGCCACCAGCGCAGAGGCATTAAAGCAAAAATTCCAGAAGAAAGCTTGCGAGTGCTTTGAGTCTGCATTGACACTTAATTCTAAATATGCAGGGTTCATACCGGAAAGCCCATGTCAGTGAGTTGCTTGATGAGACGGTTCATAATCCAGGCCTCATCTGGCTTGTTGCCCATCTTCCCCTGAAAACAAAGAAGCAAAAATATTATGAATTCAACATTACATGATGTTTCCAAGGTCATAAATGCCACTGTGACAGGCGAGTTCACTGACCTTGTTTGGGCACTTCTTGGGTCCATTGCTCCAGGAGTTACAAGAAGAGCTGCTCTCCTGGGGGGTTGGGCTGTTCCATACATCCCCATCCTCAGTGTCCCATTGGCTGGTAGACATGCCCATCTCTTCCCCTCCATTTCCCCAGCCATCTTGCATAGGTTTGGGGCCTGAAAGAAAGGGATGGGAAATATAGGATTAAGTTGTGAGGAATAAAAGAAAAAAAATCTTCAGTGCATTACTCGATACTATGTGTCCTCTATATTCACAATACCATTTCAGAAGCTGAGCAGCACGTAACTTTAAACACAGCCACTTGGTGCCACTGTTGCTACATGCCAGTCTGCACTTTCTCCCTACACCTCCCCTCTATCGTTTCCAACATTTAAAACCAACAGCACAAATAACCAAGCTCCACTGAGGCGTGGAATTGCTTTAATCCAAGCAACACTCCAGCAGCACTAACAAAAACTTTCAAAACTGGCACAAACGGTACAGTTCTGTAGAAACTTCCCGTTTGTGTTCCCTAACTGAAGTGTGCTGTGCAAACATATTATGGAGCTACTGCCATAAACAAAATAGTGAACCCAAAGCAAACCAGTGCCTAAGTTGACAATTGTGTTCACAGGTTAAAGCAGAAAAACAGTAATTTTGTAAGTCTGAACTAATTGATGGCACTGAATATAGCACTGGTGGTATCAGTTAATCAACTCCTATTATTAATATCCAGCATTAACAATAAATTCTGAGTGTTACCTGGCTTGCAAGGTGCAGAACCTGGGGGTCCACTTCCCCTGCCATAGGGGCCAGAGGACTCATGGCCACCGTCTCCCCATCCTCCTACCCCACCTGGGGGCTTGCCCCAGGCTGAGGTACCATTGTCCACAGCTGATGTTGGAGCTGCTGGCTCTCCCCAAGCAGGTTCTGACTTGGGCTGAACACTTGGAATCTCCCCCCAGCCTGGAAGAAAGGGCAATTAATTAGTTAAAAGAATGAAATCAGCTTCTTTACAGCAGAAATTTTCATCAATTTTAAAACATCATTAGTTAATCCTCTTATGTGCTTCCCTGAAAACAAATGGAATAATACCACTGTTCCCATCACGGCCAGCATCACATAGCATGAAGGTCTAAAGAGACTAAGGCTTTAGTGACATATCAATAAGTGATAGTAACCTTTTCTATTGTATGCTGTGGTTTTTTATAATTATATGCCTTTCACCACCCCAGCCTGCCAAGCTGTGTCTATGAATGTGTAGGTGAATGAGACAAGACAAAGCAAAGCAGCAGATTAGGAAAAGCCTAAATTAATGACATCAGCAGAAATGGGCAGCTATTTGGCTTAAATGTGTTTTGGAAGTGTTCATGATGCTCCTTAGTCACTGCAGCACAAATTGCAGACAGCAGATGGCAGTGGTCTCATTCACAATTAAAACTGTTTGCCATTAAAGCTTTGGCAAATATCTATGCTTCACAGGGCTTTTGTTTTTCAAAGACTTACTAGATCTTGTGAAAGTGCAAACTTAAATCTACTATTAAATGCTGATGACAACTGTGAAGATTTTAACTTCTCTGAGAGCAAAAACAGTCACTTTGTAAATTTTTCAAAGAAATTATTTTTGAAAGGAAGGACCATAGTTCCCAAGCTTGTTATAATTTTCTCATTTTATGGGAACAGGTGAAAACAAAATCTCTTTGTCTTTGTCTGTCTCCCTGGCTTGTTAACAGACAAGAAAATCAGTATCCCTTGAATAAAACACACATATGCTGTTAGAAAGAAATACCCACTTTTGTAAAAGTCAGTTTGAAATTTTTAAACATTTCATTGAATATAGTATGGTGGGAGACTACAAGATCAGAAATCAAATTTTAATTCATTTTTGAATTTCAAATACTACTTGAATGTTAAGCAAAATAAGATTTTAGGTCATTAATGTCTAAGTCTTTTAAATACCTGGGTTGGAGTGGGTGGGTCTGCCTTGGGGCCCCACACTTGGATGTGATGCTGCATTGTTGGGCGACCCATTGTTGTTTCCATGGTGTTGCAGGTGAGTTGGGGGCTGGCCATGATGAGTATGGTGGTGCATATGGTGAGGGTGAGAGTGATGGTGATTGTTGTTGCCAGGTCCAACGGAGTGATTGTTGTTGTTATTGTTGGGAATAATCATTCCACCATTCTTACTTGGAGGGGGGCCGCTGTTGCCTGGGTTACTAGTGGGATTGTTACGATCCCACATGTTGACTGTCTTGTTGTAGGCACTGGGATCCCCCCAGGTAGATGTTCCATCGTCAATCTCCATCTTCCTACGAATGGAGGGAGGAGAGGGCTCTTCCCAGCCAGTAGGCTCCATACCTTGGTCCTGTTTGCTGACATTACCCCAGCTAGAGTTGTTCTGCTTCACAGAACTGGGACCTCCCCAAGAACCAATACTTCCACCTCCTCCACTACCAGTGCTGCTGCTGCTGCTTTCTTGTGGCTTGGAGGAGCCCCAGCCACCCTGCACTGGTCCATTGGTCCGTGAGGTCTCCCCCCAGCTGCTATTACTCACAGCAGGAGTTTTGCCCCAGCCTCCTCCATTTGCTCCTCGAGGACTTTCCTTCCATCCACCATTTCCTCCGTTACTTCCTTCTCCTTCCCACATGCTGCTAGAGGAACCATTATTCTTGATGTCTGGCTCTCCCCATTCCCCTGTGGTGGAGCCATTAGAACCACCATTATTGTTGCCCCACTTATGGGCATTTTTGGGGCCTTCTCCCCAGCTAGTAGGCTGGTTTTTCACTAGGCCATTGTCCCAGCTGGATGACTTGTCCTCTGATCCCCAGGATGAGGTACCCCCATTCTTGGGACCACTGGAAGGCAAAGGATCTCCCCAGCCACTAGTAGTGCCATTTGGAGCTTTACTGAGTGACTGTGGGGGGTCACCCCATCCTGATCCTGTCTGGACTGGCTGAGATGCTGGAGCTCCCCACCCAGAAGATGAAGATCCTTCACTGTCACTTTTCCCTCCAGATCCAGGCCTCTGAGCAATGGTAGGAGTTATGGTGCCATTGGTAGATGAGGGTCCGCCATTGGAGCTGGAGGCTCCTATGGTGTCTGAGCTGCTACTGCTCTTTCCATCATCAGAGTTTGCTTCTTCCATCTCCCATACAGTGTTCTGTCGGACGGGGGTCTGTCCCCAACCTGTGTTACTCAGGACTCTAGGGTCAAGGTCTTGCCGTGGTAGCAAAGGGGCAAATTCCATGCTGGAGGATCTGTCTCTACGCTGGGATCGACCTTCACTGCTGTCTCCGCTGTCCTCACTTGCTGGGGCTGTTCCAAGCTGCTGGCCCCAAGAGCTCAGTTGCTGGTCTTGGCCTGAGCCAGAACTACCAGCATCTATGTTGTCCCAACCTTTAGTTGCTTCTCCACCGCCAGAGGATTTTCCCCAATCACCCCAGCCACCACTTCCACTACTCCCACCACCACTGCCTTGGCGACCCCAAGCAGAGAGGCCTCCAGATGTTGTTGAGTCCCAGCTGGAGTCCTTGGGGGAGTCAGCTGCCTTGGTTTCTCCACTACCCCATACAGAGCTGCCGGTTGTATCCCCATTGAGCTGGGATGACTCAGTGGGTGACTGGCCTCCCCAACCAGTTAAACCATGGATAGGGCTCATAGGCTCCTGAGCTTGTTGTTGTTTAGTGTGGTTTGGTCCATCAGTGTTAAGGTTAACAGGCTCTATATTGAAGGACAAGTTTGTGTTGGTTGAAGGGTGCTGTTGCTCATTTTCTGTAGCACTCATCATGCCAACCCAACTTCCCCCACCGTTATCAGCACCTCCCATGTTCCCATTTCCTAAATTTCCATTGCCATTTATGCCTGGTGGAAGGGATGAAGAGCTGGACACCCCACTGGTACCACCTCCAACACTCTCATGGCCCAGAACAGGCCAGGCTGAAGGGTTGGCATTTGGGTTGAGATTCAAGTTAAAATTGGAAGAGCCCCAGTTATTGGGTGCTCCAACTCTGCCACTATTCATACCATCTTGTTTACCATCTGAAACCCAGCCTCTATTACCTACTAATGCGTTGGTTGATCCAGGTCCTGTCATCATGTTATTGTTAGCTTTGAGAGAGGGGTAGTGGGCCTGCTGGCCTGCTGCGCCTGTGGCCATACTCACAAAACTACTCCTACTGGTAGTAGTGACAGCACTGGTGTCTAGGTTAGAGCTGGTGGAGCCCGAGGGGCATTCTGGTGTTACAGGGTTGCAGGGGTCACTACTGCGGCTGATGGAGGGCCAAGCTTCTGTATCACTCTTGTCAATAATCACTTTGTCCCAGCTGTTGGCACTTGATGGGCTGTCAACTGGTACAGAGGCTCCCCAATAAGAGATCTCATACTGGGCACCAGGGCCACACTGGAGGGATATGTCTAAAGAGAAAAAAAAAAAA
>NW_024582573.1:784061-830897 GCF_018398535.1 Haplochromis burtoni
TGAAAAACACCTCGCTGCTCATAGGCGCACAATTAAATGCACAATGAAAGGCGAGCAACAGTATGGAACAGCTAGGTGGTGTTGGGGGGTAAGAGATTAAACAAAGGAGACAGATAGAGAGGAGTAAAAGTACAGGGAGGACAAGGAGGAGGGGAGAAAGAAAAGAAATTCATAAGTTTAGAGTAAGGAGAATCATGTAATGCAAGTTCACAACCAGGCTACAGTTAGCTTCCTGAACCAATTTTATCTTCTTGGTTAGTTAACGCTAGCTATCAGACTTGGCAGGATGAGATGGTCAGACTTGCATGTTTCAGGATTTAAAACATAATCAGAATGCACAGCCAAGCGTGCTTCTTGTCATATCAGCTTCAGGATATCCATATATCCTTGCTCTGGTGCAGTCAGCCAAACAGAAACACTGAGATGGAGCCTTTGCTTTCTTTTTACATCGTTCTTTCCTTATCTTTTTCTCCCCAGTTTTTACTTAACTTCCATTTCTTAAACAGAGGTTACTGATTTACTCCCTTTTCACTCTCTAAAGTCATTTATTTATTATTATCCCACCTCTCACCTATGTCCTATTATACTCATGTCTCCCTCCTCCATTTTCCCCCCCACCACTTTCTTCACCCTGTCCCTCTCTCCCTTCTGCACTCCTCCAACACCCGGCAGCGAGAGACCCATCCGTCTCCATCGTGGCTTCACTGGCTGGGACTGTGAAGGGAAGCCCAAGTGGAACGCCGTTCATTTATTGGAATGAAACCAGGACAGAGTCTCATCCATCACTCCTTACGCTTTACTGGGCCTACTCCTCCTTCAACTGCACTGCAATAAGAAACCACATAACAGTTCCTCCAAGCTTGTGTGAATAAGTGTGTGTCTATTTGCTTCTCACTACCTGCATATACATAATACTGCACATGCGATTCTGTATATCTAGGAATTATCTGTATGACAAAACTGAAAATGAGGGATTGTCCATAGATTTTGTCCTTCTACTTATGATCTATGATCTACAAATCCCTCACCAAGCTACCAAATCGCAGCTTTTTACAACTCTGATCAAGATGGAATCACGCACAAGCAGATTCGTTAGGCACAAAAGCAGCCACCATCAAATGGTGAACTAATAATAGACTGGGTTGATGCTGCAAAGGGGTAATCAATCTGTGGGAGGCAGCTAATCAATAATCTTATTAATGTTAGTGGGTGAGAGCAGAGAGGCTATTGATCCAGCATCCAAACACTCTAACCAATAGGGTAGCTTCAGGCAAATGGCAGAAAAGCTAATGAGAAGTAGGAGCTACGAATATCACCATTGCGCAGACCAACTAACCTTATTAATAATTGATAATAATAAACATTTGTACATGAAAACTAGACATCTGAGTTTGTTTTTTCTAAAGTCCACACTAAATGTAATGTGTTTCTAAAGTAAAACTGTATAGCTTAAGATAGAACCTTAAGACAGGAAAGAAGATCCTATCAAATTGTTGCCATCCTAACAAGACGTTACACAGCACAAGATATAGAAGGAAAAGTCCATTTATTTGAGGTGTGAAGACAAAGACACATATTCTGGCAGATGTATGACTTTTAGATACTTTGAACGTGCCACAGAGGCTGTGAATTACATTTTCACTTATCTCCACTTCCCAGGCAGCCTTATCGTTCAGGGTCATCAGACTGATGACACACACATGCACACCAACATTAATCTACAGTCAGTTTGCAATCAGCTGAAAACAGAAATAACTAATGAAACATCACAACAAAAGTAATCCCCATATTTGCTGTAAGTGTACTTTTCTTTTTAAGTTCATTTAAAAGATGCTGGGGAAAAAGCCATGTGTGCCTATCATCAGAAAGTTTTTAAATTACACTTGCCATGGGTTTTCTGACTTCTGACAACAGCTTGGTATTAGGGGTGGGCAGTGTGAACGGTATACGGTAGAAATGATATAAATTTGGCCAACGGTAGCGCATGTTGATGGTGTCATCAAGCTGCACCTATTTTGGTCGACAGCATTGCAGTGGCTGCAAACAACATCATCTGCAAATTATGCTGGGCGACAGTAATAGCAGAGACAAAGCACTTTTGGAATATAGGGAAAGCCAAAAACTGCGCTTCCATAACATTGATTCATTGCTGAATGAATCAATGTTATCAATCAATTCATGCTGAATTCCCTAACAACTGCTCTATTCCCATGTTGTTGCAGTATATTAATGACTAACCTCGTATTGTGGATGGATTATCTCAGTTGTTCTCCTGACTGAAGTTTGGTCCGTTTACAGCATCCTGCCATGCAATTGCATTTGTCCCTAACCATCAGGAACCCTCACGTTAACTTTTATCGAGTGGAAAAAAGTTAGCGTTCATCCTTCAACTTCACTGTGCTAATGTTATGCTAATGTAGCTGTTATGCTAACGTAGCTGTTTTGCTAGCGATCACGTAGCACATCATTATATACCAGCTAGCCCAACTCCAGTAACCCTACAAACATCACTGCTGTTTAGTTTTCTGTCTTCATTAATGTTGGAATTGGTAGCAGAGCAGTACGTTTTAATTTTTTTCAGAAATCTCTCAGTCAGAACATGCTATATCATATTTAGGTAACTAGCGAAACTAGCGAGCTAACTGCCGCTAACTTCCTGCTAACTTCTAACTCCGTTAAATGTAATAAATTCGATTTTCATGGATGCCTAGATGTTAAACTTAATTGTTACACTTGGTAAAGCAGAAACGCTGATCATTTTATTAAAGATGAAATAATTTAGACAGTTTTAACTCTCAGTGATGCCGCAGTGATCGTGTGACTTTGGGACCTGAACCAGACGGAGTTTAGGAACCAGATTACTCCGCAAGGCTCCTGACTACGGCAGCCATAATGCTCCGACAATCCATCAAGCTGTGCGCCTTCGTAGCTTACCAAAGTCGTACTAAAACATTTTTGACAGATTTTTGAGTGGCGTGAACCACATAAAATCAGTTTGAGGTCACTAAGCACAACCAGAATTCATACATAAGGCACACTGTCGATTTTTGAGAAAATTAAAGGATTTTAAATGTCCCTATAGTGTGTAAAATACTTAATACAGAAGAAAAGAATATATCGCGATATATATCATATTACCGCACATGCTTCAAATTATACAGTGATATGGATTTTAGGCCATATCGCCCAGCCCTACTTGATATAAGAAAAAAGTTTGGGGTCAAAACTCAGAAACTGGTAGTGAGAGCTACACCAGCTTATAAAAACATAACATTAATAATAATAACTTTATTTGTATAGGACTTTTCAAAACCCAGAGCTACTGAGCAGAACTGAGTTTAGCTTACTGATGCAGCCCTCCACAACATACTCAGTTTCTCTTCTGGCCCCTTAGGAAAGTTTATTGTGCACTCCTAGTTTAAACTGATCTAGACTGCAAAAGTAATTGGCCTTATATTAAATTGTTCAAAACAACTTTTTACTACTAGTCAGTAGGAAAACAAATCCTGATCAGAAAAGCCCACTGATTTACTGTTTTCTCTTTGTCCAACTGTACGTGGTCGATTTCCAAGCAAATAGGAGCACAACTTTATCACTCTGTGGACCCTATCCAAGAAGCTCAGGGGAGGGCAGTCAAAGTAAAACTATTTTGTTCAGTCAGTTCCTTACCACCCAGCATATCTTCCTCCTTCATTCGCACAATTTGAAAATAAAAGATTACTTGACTAATGTAAACTCTGCAAAGCAGTCCTCCTTTATCACACTCAACACCTTTGTCACAGAGGAAATGTACAAAGCTAATTTTGAACAAGCCCCCCCAAACCACACACATAAAAAAAATATGAAAGAAAAGGTGACTCTCATGCACATGATAAAAGAAAGGAGGTCAGAGAGCGAGAGAATGGAAAAATACCTGAGGAGAAGTATAGCAGCCTTAGTCTTAAGAGTGCTTACACAGATCCACGCAAGAATAAGAAACAGCAGACATCATCTTAGTACATCTGCAACAGGTTAGTCAGTGAAGCAAAAAAAAAAAAAAAAAAAATCCTTTTGCAGAGGCAGCACATGTGGACATCTACCTCAACAAAACCGGACCATTATTAGCTCCACAAAAGGAGTGTTTACAACAGGATTACAGGGTTGCATTACACTGCAAAGGTTTTAATGTTGGTGCATCTTTGCCAACATGTACGAGTGGACTAATGCAAAACAGCCTTCCTTTCTTTTCACCTTAATGTGCCTCCATTGTTCCCCTTTCAACTCCCTTTCCAGGCATTCCAGAAAAAGGTACTGCTGATTCTTGGCAAATCATTGATTTGCGGGAAGGGCATGAAAGCAAGCTGAATATGAAAAACAAAGGCAAGGGGAGAATTATTTCCATCTACCATTTGCAATCATATGTCAGTAATGTGTTGCTTTCATTCTGGTTGCAATTAGGAGGGCAGCCTATGATTATGCCTTGTGAATGAAAAGGGTCAAAAACGGAAAGGAAAAAAAAGTAGCATCTCTGTAGCTCTTCACGTTTCAAACGGACAGAAAGACAGCCTTTTTGTATGCGTGTATGTGGAGTCTAGCTTATTCTCACCTGCACTGAACTACAGAAATGGTGGACATCAGTTTAATAATAAAAACATCCTAATGTAGGTACACCGACAGTGCTTACTACAAAACACGGACAAGCAGCATCAACACTGCAGTGGAGCTGTGTGATACCAGCTGGAGTTGAAGCACAAATAAGCAAGAGGTGAATTCCTGCTAATGACACTAGCTGCCATCATGGAAATGGGCAATAAGCCAAGAATTAAATGCCTTTCTTCCCCATTTGAATGAAATAAAGGGCTGGGTGACAGAAAGAAAGAAGAAGAGTGCGGTAGAGAGAGATGGAAGACAGTCTGTGGGGGTGGGGAGAGGTCGGCACATACAGTGGTGAGGGAAAAGAAAGGGAGACAGCGAAAGAGAAAGCATGAACAGAATGAGAATAACTGTAGCGACAAAGTGATTCTTTTAGCTTGAGTGTGAGCAACAGAGGCAGCTCGGCTTCTCGGTTAAAATTATGGGATGACATAAACCCAAAATCAAAGGAGGAGGGAACCTTTACTAGTCTTTTGTCACCATACTGACCCTCTCCATCTCTCTTTGAGGAGAACTTTACGCCCACTCACATAGAGGACGGCATGCACATGTTTTTCCGGAAACATAGAGAAAAAGAAAAACAGAGGGGACGGTCTCCGTGGGGTTTAAAAAGCTCATCATTCATGTCTGTTTACCTCTGCTGAGAGAAGAGAGAAAATAGAAGAGCGAGACCATAGTGACTTCTCTGGTTTCCCTGAGAGAGGCTGAATTAATGAAGCCACTAGGGGGTTCTCTCACTTGTGTGTGCCTATGTGTGTGTCACAGCTTGAGCATATGGACCAATCTATACCTCCGTGGCTTCTTTGGGGCCAAGTGATCTTTTCATTTGATTTTAAAAAACGTAGAAATAACTGAGATTTATTTTTTTGATGATGTCAGAAGAGGTAAACAACATTTTTATAAGATTATATCTAAAGAATGTAAAAATGCGCAAGTGTTCTAAACGTGTTTTATTTTTAAATAAAGCAACACCAAACAGTTTACTTAAGATGTGTTCAAAATCTAAGCTAATTTACCTAAAAATCAAAGGAAGCATTATGAAAGGGCCAAGTGTTTTAAACCGCACCCAGCAGAGTGCCTTCTGGCTACGCGTGCTGTCTGGGTGACCGGCAAACAGCTGTTGGGCTACAGTTCCCACAGTCTTAAGAGACCCCATTCCAGCACCTGCTACTGGGGAGTCTGTCTGGCTGCTGGATGCTCCGGACTACTTAAATGGTCCCCAGTCAGCTGGAGAGATGGGAATGGTGGGTGTGACAGGGGGATGGAAATGGGACAGGGGGTCTCTGTCTGGTGGGACAATTGAATGGGTTGAGAAAAGACGTTGTGTGGGAGGGTGGTGTGTCGAGAGCAGACTGCATTTTAGACACTGGGGATGGGGTGCTTGGATAGCCTGTTGGAATCTCAAGCGTTACAGATTTACACAGAATTCATATAGATTCTACAATAATTAAATTTGACTTTCCAAGCCAAATGTGGAGTGATCAAAAATGTGTCAAAGAAATAAATTTAACATCTTTACAGTGTACTGCTACTAACTAAAACTACAGTGTGAGTACACTCCTCTTTAAAGTGTGAGGCAGATTGCAAGGGAGACGCATATCTGAGGGGACACAACTAGGTCAGACTAGAGTACTCTCTCTGCTGCACATTCATTATATCTATATACATGTGTTAGTGTTTGCATGTGTGCAACTACAAAAGTGAACCATCACATCACTGCCACCCTTAGGGCCTCAGTAACCTCACCAGAGGTCAGAAACACTGTCCTCGAAAACAAAATAGAAACACTGTCCTCGGAACAAAGTTCATCTATAACTTGCAAAATGAAATGAAACTTTACCTCCATATTTGCAGACAATGTCTTTGAGATATAAGCATTTTGACTTAAAAAAAAAGAAGATGTATTTATGATCAGGAAAAACTTCATTAAATCACAGTCCAGTATTAACTTGTAAATCCAGCAAACATACATTTGCTGGGTTTACATTTTTAGGTGAGAAGTTTTTCAGAATTTTCTGCAGCAAAAGTCATGTTTGAAATGAAAGAAGCCACAGACTTAAATAATTGCTCTGCATTGTAGACTTAACTTCAGTGTCCAATCCCTAAGTTATGTATCGCAGACGCACTGCAACAACTGGTTACTGGCTCCAGGCTATTGGCTGTGCAGACAGGAAAGAACATGTTGTGGACTGGATGCCCTCAGGACAAGGACATGAGTGGAAAAGGAGGTGAAAACCCAGCCAATGGCTACTTCTGTCACAGGCTGTTGTACAGAGAGACTCCAGGGGAAACCAGAGGTAGGTAAAGGCCAATTAGGACAACAAGTGCTGGACTAGGACAATAATACAGCATTACAACGTAACACACTCAGCCAGGGCATCCTAACGTGTCCAGAGCTCAAAGAAGAAACATATGCTTTCAAATCTGAAGGTTCTGACTTAATGTTTCTCTTAAGAGAGTTACGCCTGCAGCTAAATTTTTTCTTGGCCCACAGCCAAAGAAACACTGCAGTAAATAGCTGTGCATAGAGAAAAAAAAACATTATTACCAATGTAATAAAAAAGAAATTTGTGCCGACAGATTGAATCTGTTGAATTTTTGCCACCAATTTAATATATTTACTGAATTTAAAAAATACAGTGATGCAGTTGCCTGTGAAAATTCACAGGAAGTAATCCTGTGAATTTTCTGAAAATTCTTTAGACAATATTAAAATGAATCCATTTTATATAGATTCTGTGTTTTTATATGATGTCATAATATTAGAATTATTTTTTGATCTTCTTATTTTATTTTTTTAAAATTAATTAGCTCTATTATTATCCGAACATAGTAAATTGACTAAATAGACTGAAAAGCACAATTTCTGGCAAAGAGAGTGTCACTGGGTGGCTGCATAGGCTTAAAGCCTTTGTTTGATGCTGTGACTGGTGGCACAGACTTGACTACAACAACAACAGCAGCAGCAGCAGAGCATAGAAAGACCAGCTGACTGTAATGCTGAGGACTGTAGCCTCCTGGCTAGCTAACCATACACCGCAGCAGCTGCAGATTTGTTTACTGAGTAATCCGTGTTCGCACAGCAAATTTAGAGACAATAATGAAAAGCAGCACAGAGCAGCATGATCAAAAGCTAGAGTGGAAAAAAAAGAGACAGGAGAAGAAGCTCAACAAAGATGCAAGCAGATGCTCGTGCTAGATCCTGCTCAAACAATGTGTGGTGTTCTACAGAGGTAGCCTCACATCTGTGTCTTCAAAGCTACGGCTTGTTACGTTGGAGGATGAGAAGTACCCTCACTTTTGCATCTGTGTACATTAAACAGATGGTTAAGATTCCTTTAATAAATAGAAAAAAAATAAAAAGTGACTGTATGAAAAATGCTCATGTCCAAAACCAGAGAAATATAGTTGTAATATTGATATAAATGGCCATGATTTAAGAACACATGACTTGCTTACAAATACACACAAACCACTGTATAATGAGCCCCTCAAGGCAGGTTCAACATTAGTGAACTTCAGGGCCAACAAAGAGTTCGTTAAAAGCCTACCGCTGGTGATTTTAAAAACAGTGCACAAGGCTAAAACCACTTAACCAAGTTCTTCAAACACTAAAATATCCCAGATGGCCTTTGATTACAAAAAAAAAAAAAAAAAAAAAGACATAATTGTCACTGTTATAAGTATCATTATTCACACTAATACACGTAGAAAACACAGACATGCTTTGAAAACATGCATCCAAGTACCAGAACCTCATTACTTCAGAATAGCCACAAAGGGAAATGGGGAAAAAAGCAGCAATCAACTAAAAAAGTCTGAGGCCCATTTTAATATGGTCAGTCTACCCACAAAATCTTAGGTGGCGAGTCTTGTCATTACATTTGCTGACAGAGAAAGTGCAATTATAATCACTGTTTTTACTGTATTGCCAGTACTGCTTTTCTTATGAGTCTCTAAGAAGAAAAAAGGATGCGAAGTTTGAAATGAAGTTACATCTACAAATGCAAACATCTCTCTCTCATAATCCATCCCAAGATGGATAATGGTTCCTGAATGCTTTAGGAGGGTTTTTGTATATCATGTATATGTATTGTATTATTTAAACTCACTAAAATGCACATCTAACAAGGACAAAAGTCACAACATCACCCTAAAGCAACCACTAAAAAATATATATATTTATATGAGAAAGCCATTTGGCCGCAATGTTTTTTACTGGACTGACACAAACCTTGGTGGTGTTTGCTCGCAGTGGACGTGGTAGAGTTTGTGGTAGTGCTGCTGGTACTCGTAGAAGAAGAGTAAGATGCTGAGGGTGAAGAGGAGGAAGAGGAGCAAGAGGAGGAGGAGAGAGTGAGAGCGCTGAGGGCTCCTGCTGGCAGTGGCTGGCCTCTCTTCAGTAGCTGCTTGTGCTCCTGCTGACGGAAGCGCGGGGGCACCTCTCTGGGTGGGTAGCGAGCACTGGCAGAGGACAACTGGCACTGTTGCTGAGGGGGAGTCTGAGTCAGGAGCTGGCTACTGCAGGAGGCGCGCTTGCCATTGCCAGAAGAAGAGGAGGAGGAGGAGAGGGGCAGCGTGGGGCTGGCGGGGTGGTGGGATGGGCCGGGACTGGGCTTAGTGGGAGCAGGCTCTGGCACTGGACAGATACAATACATGGGCACACAAGCATTCACACACAGAAAGACAGATGCAGGTAGCAAGGTATTAATGTCGGGGTTAAGTCACTATTAATACTACACAGAGCAGAAGATATTTATTTGTCTGGGCAGTACCAACACTTAAAAAGGCTGAAAACATAGAGCTATTCTTTTTTTGTCAGCTGTCAACCTTTTTAACAGAGCCATATGTATAGCCCACAGCATGCCAGCACATTAAACTTGTCATCTTATCAAATTATATCCTAGCATATTTAATGGTCTTAACTACAATTAATGACACTTGAAGTCTGATGAAAAAAGCTTTAAAGACAGTTTACTAAAAATAGATGTTCATGCAGTTTCTGTAAATTCAGTGCATTTCATTTTATTTATGGTACTATCCAGGTAGTGAGCAATCTAACCTTTTCTCTGCACTTCTCCTGTGAACTATCACCTGAAGTTAACTGCCTCATGTAGCCTGTTGTTGAGCATATGTTACTGACCCAGATGCAATCTATGAAAAGGTCAGATTTTTTCTGCTGAAAGAACACCAACACACAAACACGACGAGATACCTCCTTTTCTCCTAATTAAACTCGCCTCTCTATCTCTTCCTTTCCCAGCACAGACACGCACACTTACACACGTTTCCCTTCCCTGCTGGTTTGGCCTCAGTCTGAACCTTTCCCTGTGGTTACACTGACCAGCCAGCCATCTAATCGAGTGTTAGCCTGAAAGATGTTATTATTAGTAGGACTTGGATAGTCAGCAACCAAACAGATTGGCTTTGCTAAAGTTTTCTCTACAGGGTGCTGTAAGATTACACACTTCTTTATCGTCATGGGAACTGAGCAGCTTGTTGGTGTGAGTCTGTGGCTGTAGCATGTATAAGTACTCTACCTCACAATTTCCTGCTGCACAGAAATATTTGCTTTCATACTGACATCAATAGCTTGTAACTCAATAGCTGCTGTGAATTACAGTTTTTTGGTCCAAGGGAAAATACATGATGAATAGTTGATGTTATTTTCTATAGTCCCTGGATAGACACAACCATTCTACACAACAGCTGAGACTGCCTTGACTCAAGGGAGTGGGAGAGGGACAGAAAGACAGTTCTTGTATTTGTAGAGGTAGGATGGCCAGTTTGTTCGAATGAAAAATAAATGGAATAGAAATTAATTAGTCCAAGCTGCAAATATCCTATTATCTGTATTTACTTACATTCTCTTTCTTTATTACTTAGTTAATTAAATTAGTTATGAATTTCTTATTCTTATCATTACTGGCTGGAAATGCCTATCTACTTAAAAATAATTGAGTGATCTCATCTTCTTATATTGCGACCAAGCTAAGAAAAACTTTACAATAATATTTGCATCCAAACATTTTCTTTTAACTATCCGGTGTACTTCCAAAGTTTAGAATTTAACAGGAGGAAATAAAACAAAAAGAAAATTGCTCATTTTAGTTACATTAGGCCAGAGCTGTGGCCGCAACTCATTATCTGAGATCTATACTTGGCAACTAATGTTATATTTTTATATTCGTCAAAGAGAACAAACCCATGTGATTGATTTACTAACGGACAACACCCTGGCATGTCCTTTTAAAACTAAAAAAAATTCTGTGTCCTTCCCTACCTTTGCATTCTCTCTAGTGAGGGCACTGCTGGGGAATTCCCCAATATCACTCAGCTCTTTGCCCAAAGAGGGTCTCGTCCCTTGGTTGGACAGACTCTAGCAGTTGTTCTGCTACTGAGACTTGCTGTGAACTAGAAGGCCAGTGCTCCAACCAAAGCTCACTTTGGTGGCAGAGCAGAATAAGGCTTACCAGTTTGCAGGTGCAGTCTAACAAGGTGAAAATGGAGGTCATCCACAGAGGCGACTGCTTTTATTACTCAGTTACATGTCACTTAGCAAATAATATATTTGCAGAGAACCACTTAAGACCTACATTTTCAATATTTAAACATTATAAATTTAAATACACAAATAAACCTATAATAAAATATAATGCAATACGCTCACCTTATTGGGTGTGTTGACAATCATGTTTTTGCATTGGTAATTAATAAACATTTTCTATAGTGATAAAAAGATTCAAGGTCCTGTTTGCCAAAATACTACACGTGTGAATTGGTTGAATATGTTCAACTGCAATTTAAAATTAAATTAGATTCAATTTCAAATTTTACTCTGAGAGTCTGAGAGGGAAGAGCTCCAGTGGGGTGAGATGGTACTATAAGGTCACTCAGATAAGATGGGGTCAAACTGCCCACTGAGATCACCAAACGCTGGAAGGTTATTGCACTCTGACCATAGTTGCTTGCAGCTATATTTAGGGGTTCAGTCTCTCTGGTATGAGAGTCTAAACTACTCCTACAGCAGGCCTATACTGCAGTGGTAGTAATTAACCACACAGTGACATGCACACACCAGCCAACATTACCGCATAGGAGGTTAAAATAAATCAGAGTGCAGAGGTATTCGCTGTGGCTGCCAAAAGCTTGTCCAAAAGCACAGCTGAAAACAGAGGCCCTCTCAGGGTGCCTACCTGCTGAAACACACTAACAGCAGGGGAATTTGCATTGATCTGTATCAGAAAGAAATACAAATTACAACCACTCACTAATATATGTTTTTTCCTGTAGAGAGTATTTTAAGTATTTGTATCATTTTTATTTGAAATCAAAACATAATGATCTTTAAAAAAATAAATTAAAAAAAACATCCACTTCCCACACACAAAGAGTGTTATTCCACAGGCATACAAACGCACATTTAAGGTAAGAATTTTATATTTTGCATAGCATTTGACACATACAGGCAAAAAGACACTTTCATAGTTGTTTTCATCCAATTCAATTGAGTTTTTAGAAAGAGAGAAAGAGGGAGCCTGTGAGAGAGACAGGGATAAGAAGAACCTTCCCCCTTCCAGCAGTATGTGGTTGGCTGTTGGCTTGGAACTGCAGCTGGTGACGCACATCTGATTTAATTCAGCGCTGCCCGCCTGACATTGTCTCAGCCAATCGTACACCGGTATGGTGAATACACGCCGCCCTGCCCCCTTCCCTTTCTGTTCTACCCACTGTTTCCACCCGTTTCTCCCCTCATCTTCCCACCAGCAGGTTGCTTCGTAGCCCCAGTGCTCACTCACTCTCTTGCCATTCCTTTTTTCCATGCCTCCTTGTCTTTCACTGCTCACTATGTTATTCTCCCTCAGGGCCTTTATCCATCTTGATCCCTCATCTCTAGCCTTTCTGTCTCTTTTCACCCATGCCCTTGTTTCTGTCTTTTTTCCTTGCCATGTTCTTGTTTCCACTTCCTTATCCTTCCACTCCGAATCTCAACCTTTCATTCAACCTGCCTTTATACCTTCTTTCTTCTCTCTTTGGTCTCTCTTCAAACTCCAGGCCAAAGTTTCTACTATACATCTTTTGCTTCCAGTTCTCCACATTTCTGTTACAAAAAGGAAAATCTTTTTTTTTGTCTGATTAGCTACACACACACACACAACACACACACACACACACACACACACACAACACACACCACACACACACACACTACAATCTGTTTGTTGTGGTAGTAACAAGGGTACTTTAAGAAAATAAATGTCTTTCACACATATGCAATAACTATTAAACTTTTTTTTTTTTTTTTTTTTAAATCATGCTGTCAAAACTTCCTTGCAGGGAAGCTTAAAAAACATTCTTCTATAAACACTTCCAAACTGGATAATGTGTAACCACCCTCAGTGTAATCTGTATTTAATAAGTACATCAGAATTGAGAATGAGAATTAATGCTCTCCTGAGAGGGAAGTAATGTGCACGCGTGTGTGTGTAGACAGACAAAAATGAGACAGCAAAAATGGCTGTCTGAGTGCGTAAGAGGTGAGAAAAATAGTACAGACACTGTTCCCCTCTACCCTGCACAAACATAAATACATTTAATGAGATACGTCTTTTATTTTGCTCAGTGAGATTCCTAATCCATGATGGATGGTTAAGTGCTTTTGAAGGGGGGGGGGGGTTTACAGAAAAAGAGAGCCAAGGAGAAAAAAATAAAATAAGAGGTGTGTGTGTGTGTGTGTGTGTGTGTGTGTGTGTGTGTGTGTGTGGAAGGTGGAGGGGGTCCCTTGGATAAGTGTATAAGTATAAAAGATTAAAAGAGGAAAGTGAAGCATATGCTGGTTCACTGGGAATGGCAATGAAATTTACTGAATAAATTCATAATACATTTTAATTCAGCTTTGCATAAACAGGAATTCACTGTTTATTAAGCTCTTCTAAAAGGTCCAGTATCTTTTCTTAGAGATTCTAACTCAGATTTAAAAAAAAAAAAAAAAAGCAAAAGAAAACATTTTATAAATATTCACTCACAAGCAGGATTTAAAAGAATCTGAAGACATATTTACTGGGCATTTAAAATCAAACTACAACTTTTCGACAATATCTCGATAAGAAACTAATTTTTAAAACTGCAAGGAAAGACAAATGGACTATTGGAAATAATTGTTTTTCTAGCAATTGTAAATACAAAACTATTTGAAACTTCAACTAGTGCTGTGAAAACCAAATTTACGCTTTTATGATGTGGTGGTCTGGCCCTTAGTGCCTCTAACTGAACCTGAAAATGAGAGCCAATTAAGTAAGCATCTGTATCAAGTGCCCTGCAAATTCCATTAAACCCTCCAGCTCAAGGACTCTCTGCAACCTCGCACCAAAGTTTTAATTAAAGCCATTCTTTTCACTAAATGGTTAATTACACAATCAAAAGGATCAGTGGCTTAAGAATAGTCTGCAAAAAAACATTTAAAAAAACAAAAAACTTCAGTAGCAAACTGAAGTTTATAACAAAATCACATATAGAACTGAAAATCCACGAATGAAGCACAAAAAGAGGGTATCTGCTATTATAAAGAACTGATTTGCTCCTTGAGCTTAGTGCCAGGCAGTGCAGGTTCACACATCTCTTCTATTGTCTGCTGAGCCACTTTATTATGCAGCCATGTTTATAGAGGGGGGAGGGACAGACGCAACGCACAGGCTTCTATGCCCTACACGGTGCCAAATTTCTCAATGTAACAACATCCAAGAAGCAGAAAAGGTAAAGAAAACCCCTGGAAGGTTACAAAGTGCATTACACACAATAACTTTTTACAAGCTGTGTTCGACTGTGTGTGCTGCAGTGCTTCCTCTTTGCATATGTAAACAAAGCAAAGAAAGAAAGCATGTCTATACCCTAGCAAAAGTAGTGGAACACAGACTAAATTTGCAGGCAATATGTAAGCAGAGGCACTAACACCACAATCACCACATCAGAGCCAAGTCCCTCCCCAGAAATCTGATCAGGACTCCTTTCATTACACTGCTCTGTGCATTTCATCTACAATTCTCACAATTGGCACAATATTCTTGTTTACCTGGAGACGCCAGTTGCTGTAATTTGTTACTTTCTATAGCAAGTGTAATAAATGTCTAAATATAATCAACAAGCATTGTGAGTATAAAGCAGATGGCAATGTTCTGCAAAGAGACGTTGGTTCTACAAAGAAATGAGGTTTGGCTGTTTCGATGAGATGACTCTTCACTTACAGGCAAATGCATGTGCGTGTGTCTGATTTTGCACTCAAATGGTCAAGTGGGTGTGTCTATAGAGAGCCCCATCTGTCTGTATAAGAAAAGAAAAAAACCCACACAGAGAGAGAGAAAATTCTCACCCCTCACCCATCCTATAAAAGGACCACTACTATAGAGACTGACAGTTGCCTAATGCACCTCCATGTGCCTGTTGTGACCCCTTCTCCCACCACGCCTCTTCTACACTCTCTCCATAATTAGTGCCGCCATATTCTGGCTGTGCCAGGTTCATCTCAGCCGTGTCTCACCTGCTTGTTAGTATTATGACAGAGTGGCCTCAAGAACCCCTTTTTGCTTTTTAACCCTAATACCAGCCAACTTCAAACGAGGTAAAAAGCCTTAACGAGATCGCACTACACCTCTCTCCGAGGTCAGTGCCTGAGTGCAACGATCGGCTGTGAATCCCTCTGGCTCTGATAGCTCCATAGTGTGATTCAAGGTTTGTAAACTTTTAAAGGCTGATACATAAATGAGAAACAAAGTCTGCCCCAGTTATAATGTTAGTGTTATTAGAGTCAAGGGAGCTCAATTTGAGTATCAGTTTAACAATCTGAGCAGAACTCATTGGGGGTCTACAAAAGAATGTTTTCATACATAGGTATTTTATGACTACAGGTCCCAGACATTATTGCCTTACATTTTATACAAAAGACCACTTACATGGGTGAAAAACAAGTCAATCCCCATAGACGTCTATGCCCAACTATCTAAACAATCAAGTACAGAACCCTTAATTATTAATTCTGCATACATGGGAGGCACCCATAAAGTCTTTGGATGAAGTATTGGCTGCTGAAGGTCACTTTTTCTTCAAAAAAACAAAATGGGAGGGCCAAAAGGCTGAGGACTTAAAACTGGGCTTCCCAAACCTATGGGTCACGGTGATTATGGACATCATTGAACTTGAACTGTAAGTCAGCTACAAGTATAATTTGGCATATGGACAAGATCACCTTTTTTGGGGGAGCAAGCTGCCATATGAGGGGGAGACCAGACAGTTTTACAACATTAAACAAACGAATTGGCATAGACCTCGCGCTTCAAAAACAGGCTTAAGTGTCATTCATATCCTTCTCGCTACATCCTATTAATCTGCCTGGTATTTGACATAAAGCAGCTCTCTGGTGGGGGAGAACAAGGTGATGGGGGAGGTGTGTGAGGCTCTCTTGTCAGCAGCTTGTGAGTGATCATACAACATGAATACGGAGGGAGGAGAGCATTGTTTAAGTCTGAGCGTCCCCCTTGTTTTCCTTTATCGCTTCCCTTGGTCCATTCCTACATCCCTCACTTTCCCCTAACACTTGACATTCATGTGGGGTGAGCACACAGGGGGTAAAGGAAAAACAATTATGCTTGGCAGTCATAAATCCACAGGACGTAATTCACAAGCTATTCACTATTAATTCATTCAGTGTTTAGAAATGTGTTTAACAGCGGAAAAAAAGCAGCCCAAATGTTAAAGTAAATTAGCCTCTAATTAGATTGCAATTCATGAAATTCCATTTGAGCTGTGTTGACGCAATTAATAGCATGTGAAATTGCGAATGAATCCAATGCGGTATTAAAAGGACACACTTGTGTTTATGTGTGTCTGTTGCCACTTTGAAAACATAATGCTGTTACCACCATGGTGACACCGTGTAAATATGTTTCTCCTCGGATGCGGTCGCTGGGACACGTAGAGGGTAATGAAACAGGCGGAAGTAACAGCATGGTCAAAGAGGAGAGTGAGGAACGAGGTACTGACAGACAGCACATTAAATTTCCAACCTTTCATCAGGGAAAAGCACACAAGCAGGAGAAACAGAGACTGCAGATTGTCTGATTATCGGAGAGTAGGAATGTAAGAGACACAGCGTGGTGTTACTTGTGGCTTTTTGTTTCTAAATGTAGTTTTCTAATTTTTTTTGTTTTGTATTTTTGAGTTCCGTTTGTCTAACTTCCTGTTTGGGCCATGTTTTCTTACAAATTCAATCATATTTGTATGTCCACACATGTGTTTGTGCATGCTAAGAGCAATCTTGGCAAGGACATTATTATCTTGGCAGTTTTGCAGTTAAACAATGTAAGCTTCCTTCACTGAAAACATATTGAAAGGCTCCAAGTCGCTGCAATGAGCACGTTTTGATGGCTGTGGGTATCAAACTCACTACGTACCCTGTGTCTCTGTGTATGTGCACATGCTTTTGTCAAGGTTAGTAGATATGTGTAGCAGTCAAATCGACTGATTGCGATTGCAGCAGGAGCAAAGATTGTGATGAAGGTGCATTTGTGCTGGGGGTGAATAATCAGCGTCTCTGAGGTACTGGGGGACCAAGAGGGGGGAGGATGGAAAGGCTCTGTATAGGCAGAGGTCCAGCCTGTCTGTGCGTGTGTGTGTGTAGGAGGGAGTGGGGGTGGGTTGGGGCAATGGGACACTGCCTCCTGGAACCTTGCATTCTGTGAAGCTCCATGCCTAATAGGGGGCAGAGAAGTTAATTCCAGTGCGCCGAAGCTTTATCTCATTTTCATACATATGAACGCGCCAGGCCGAGATCGATTACCGCAAACAAATTGAAATGCCTGGGACCAGGGAGGCCTGCAGAGAGGAAAGCAGCAAAAGGCAGAGAGGGTGGGGAGTGGTAGTGTGTATGTGACTATGAATTTCTGAAAGTGTATAAGGAAGACAGAATGCACTGATATGGATGGAAAGACACAAATCACTACCGCATACCGATTTCCCCGGTCTTGCGTGCACACACGCGAGCAGACACACACACACTTACACCTCTATTATTTAGTGTCATGCATGAAAACCCATCTCATTCTAGTCGATACCACGTTCCTTTTAAAAGCTATTGCAGATGGGAGGTTATAAGCAAACTCACAGAAGTCCTGATTTCTCGATTAGTCTTCTTTCACCTACTTTCTTTATCTGTCTGTTTGCATGACTACCCACTACATAAACGCAATCAGTTTCTCATCCCATGTCCTTTTCCCTCTCTATCTCTCATTAAACACACCATAAAATAAATCTCCATGTCATTAGTCCTCTGCTATATTAGTGTCGTCATTGACTCTTGACGGTCATTTTTGGCACTTGTCTGCTGCTCGCTGCTTCATTACTTCCCTTCCTCTTTTCCTTTCTTCATTTTTGCTTTTATGTGGAACCAAAACAGCTCGTTACACTTCCTATTTCTTCTCTCTCGCTCCCTTTTTTCCCTTCGTAACTGTGCCCTAATCCATGGGTTTCTCTCCTAAAATGAGTTTTTCCCCCTTCCCTTCTTGGCATTTCAATTGCTGCATCACACATCCAACATACACAGTTCATACAGCGCAGCAAGAAAATATGAAGACTGTGCTATGCTTTTCATTATTTAGACATTTATTTGGCACACTGGCTTTCAAATCTAACAATGGAAACATCAGTGTAGCAGGATGTGCTTTATATATAGTGCCTACATTTTAAAGCAAGTTAGTAAAAAGGGCTCCTGAACTGAACAGCACAGTGAAGATGGCTGTAAAACATGCTTTTCAGAGCACCACCGGTGGCTATAGCACATTTCTGCTCATGTATATAATGCATCGAATTACTTTCAGTGCACTAAATTGGAAGGTTTGGTTTAAAAAATAAAAAATAAATAAATAGGAACAGCTGCAGATTTGCAGGGCCAAAACACATTACTGGTCAAAAGGTATTGCCTCATATTTAAATACAAGATCTCTGAAGACAAACAGGAAGATGCACAAAGAAACAATGCAGGCTTTCACAACACAAAACAGCATGTGACACGTATTGTTGGCCACATCCTGTGGTTAGGTGGACAGCTACAGCCTAACATCAACATAATCTTTTCCATGCTCCTTGTCTAATGCATTATGCGGGTCATTGGTAAAGTTTGAGAAAACAAATAAACGTGCAGCAGTCCTGCTTGCCTTTAATGCGTCATCAGTGACCAAAACATACATTTTCTGTTGTAAATGCCAGCATACATGTGTGAAAGTAACGTATATTAGTACAAACTGTTTCTGGAAAAGATCTCAGTGAATATGTCCTGTGTACAAAAAAGAAAACCCACTATAAAATGTGCCTCTTCACTCCTGATGTTCTTTGTTAATATTTGTGACAAGCCCCCATCTGAGTACTATGCAAGCAGAAGTCATACAAATGTTGAATTGAATTGTAGCCCTAGAGGAGTCTGATATTTTAATCTCTCACTGAAGCGGAAGAACAGTGGCATTAAATGCTTATTGAAATTGGATGCATTCAGCTTCGTAGGCAGCTTTGAAACTTGGTTAATAGGTCAAACTCACAGGCAGTGCAGTGAAACACAGGGAGGGTAATTAAATAGGCAGGTCAGAGTCCAAGGCAAGCTGTGGTGACCTTTGTTAAAGCCTCACAGTTTCACCCAGATGGCCAAACTGCTGCTCAAACTGGCAAAGTGCAGGTGCTAAGAGACACACTAAGAAAAAAAACCCCAGACAGGATGAAATCTTCTGCCATCTTCAATCCAACGCTACCATGCATTAACAGAAACCTTTAGTTTAGGTATTTAGCATTAACAGCATTTTTTTAAGTGTCAACACAGGAATAACCTCACTGTGTTGCTAAGTGACAACAAAGCGGGAGGGTGTGCATGATAATTATCCTCGTCCATGATGTATGAAAATTCAGGTTTGAAAGCAGATCGCAAATTATGGAGGCAATGGAGCATTTTAGATGTTCTTAACTAACAATTGTTCTTTCCTTTTAATGCAGACAGCTGGGACACAACGCTTCCATATTTCATTTTATACCGGTATGCATGTGGATGTAAGCTACTGCATTAAAGTAGAACTCTATTTAGAAATCTATTTATAAAACAAAAGCATGCAAATCTATTGGCTGTACAGATCGTTATACATGTCTTACTTAAACAATCCAAATTACAAACTTGTTACAGGAACAAGAATGCTGAGAAACTATTTTAACATCTTAAGATATTGCAGAGGGGATATGAGGACACTGTTCCTTTAGTTTTGCATTTCAGCTGAACACCATTTGCTTCTTTTATCCCACTCATCCTCTCCCTTCTTTCTATAGCCCATCCCCCCATCGCTTTACCTACAGCACACTCAGTGAGCTGTCTGGGTCCCCTCACGCCTCACTGCCTGGTGCTCCTGGCATACTGAGCGTCACTCTGCATTAAAACGCCCCTGTATTTGCTCTAATGAGCGTCTGCATGTGTGTGTGCCGAGTCAAACAGCACAATTGTGCATGCATGTGCAAAATGTGTGTGTCCATCTGTGTACAAGAATGCTAAATGCTACGTGTGTATAATGCATAAATAATGTGTGTGCCTTTATGTATTAATCAGAGCTGATTAATGTACATCAGTGGCTGGAATGTAGTGTTAGAAAATGAAGTACATGAGAGGGTGTAGTTTGTCTGCTCATGACACTCACCTTTGGGTTTCTGATCAGCAGCCTGCAGAGGAGAAGAGAAACTGATTTAGGAAATGAATAGTTTAAGTATGATGTTCACAAATAAATCAAACGACTAGTGCTACCGAATAAAGTGAGCCTATCGTTTCAAGACATCAGTGAACAGAAGTAGTCATTTGGTCCTTTAATGGAAATTTGCTGCCTACATTTCAACAAATCAACCAAGGCTGATTGCATTTATTTTATTACCATTAAGCACTTACAATAAAACCACTCCATGCACAGGGGCAACTTAAGTGAAGGCTAGTATCCTATCTATTTTAATAACAGAAAAGTGTGTGTAATGGATAGCACTGAGGTTTCTCACGTGACGTCATGCGCACACTGTGCGAGACATATCGGACATGATACAATCACTGTTTGTTAGGTCGCTGGATGTTTGGGCTGTTGCTTGGTGAAATCAGTCATAACTAAGGTGGTACTTTGGTTGCTCACAGATGGCCACGGTTGCCTAGAGTTTTTCATGTTCGTCTGCAAATACTTGCCAGCTAGAAGTGGAAGTACTTTATATACCAGAAATGGAGAGGGTTCATCTTCACAGTAAAAGCTGTACTTCGGCGTTGCAGCCAACATGTTTCAAAGTGTGCAACTTTTATTGTGAGGGCAAACTGTAAATTTCCATTGTGCATCACACTTTTACGGTTTCAGCACAGCTCAGAGAGTAGCTGGTCAGGCTACAAGGCTGCCACTTCCACTCAAAACAAGACTGCAGCAATATGCTAGCAACCACAAGGAGGTTTTTACCAAGAGGTTGGGGAATACCTGTTTCCCTAGTGACAGGGGGTCACTGACTGGTCCAAAGGCCTGTCTGACTTGCCGGTTATTAACTTGACCATCACAATGATTGTCACATGTCCAAAAATGGTGGAAAAGTCAGCATCACTTGATTAGCACTCACATGTCTGCAAAGCCTTAATAGGGGTTTTACATTCACCTTTTTCTGAGCAATTTCCTTCTTGGTCTTTTCTTCTTGTTTTTTCTTTTTCTTTTCTTCCATCAAATGGTTCTCTTTCTTCTGTTGCTAGCTTCTCTCAGCTGTTCAACAAGAAGGGGAAAGAATGATGAGTAAAAAAGAAAAAAAGAAGAGCACAATTAAGGAATACTTCTACACATTATAAACTGGTATGATCTGCATTGCAGACTTTGGACATCAAGAGTTATTCAGAAACATCTTGGCCCCACACTGTAAATTGTTTGTTTTGTTCATTTTTAAACTTTAAATGAACTTAAATGGTAATGCAATATTACTGTTACTTTTTTTTTTTAATTTCAGGGGATTTCAAGCATGTTCAAATGCACACATTAACTTGTAGTACCTTCCTTATGAGCCATTTGTAAGTCAGGGCCAAAGTGCACTCAGAGAACATAAAAAAAAAAACCATTTCCATCTACAAGCATCACTGCATACAAAAAAATCATTCCAGGAACTTGTGATAAACACTTTCCCTCATGATCAGAAACTAAAATGTAGAAGGTGAAAGAGGAGGACTACTTGAGTACAAAAAGGAAAGGGACAGAGGGGGAGATGAAGTGAGTGTGAACAAGAAGAACGAAGGTTAGCATAAAAAGGTTGGCTTAAAAACAACAAATGAGTCAAGGGGAAAAAAAGAGGAAAGGATTTAAAGGAGCAAAAGGAATAAAACATGAGGGCCAACAGACAAAATAAAGCACGAGTTCTTCTAACGAAGATCTCCTTTTAGTGGGAGTGTGGTTCCAAACTAGCTAGATAGCTAGCCTAAGGGCTCAGGGGAAACTAAGTACTTCATTTCAGTCTCCATTTGCTTTGGCTCAGCTTTAGTGACAGCTCCTGGAAACTATTAAAGGCATGAGCTAGGACACAGGCAGTGACTGTGTGCATGCTTTTAGGCTTTACCAAGTGCAATGGACATCAATGCATGTGTCATATCCAGTGAAGGGAATAACGCATTTTTCCACATACATACATAAGACTGACATTATATCTGGTTTAGTGAAACAATTAGCACAATAATAATCAATATGATGAAAAATCATTAGTTAAAATCCCAATGTTGATAAATGTGTGTTATCTACCACAACTGAACAAAACACTAAATATAAAAAGTGCCTACACAAGCATGGATATGAATCAAAGTCTGAATATATGAATGAATCATAACTCTCCTAACAGAAGACTAATGGAAGGCCTGTCTCCCACTGTGTTGCCCACTGGCAGTGGGAGGGAGCTGTCAATCACAAAGACAGGAGAGGCTTCAACGAGACAGTCTGATGGTGCAGTAATGTCTCTATGGCAGCAACGGAACAGGAATCATATAAAGGGGTTTGGGCAAACATACAGATCTTGCATTACTGCTCCTCCAACTGTATTTTTTTTTTCCAGAATCAGAATCAGAATACTTTATTGATCCCTGGGGGAAATTATTTTAGCTTCCTTGTTCCTTTTCCTGCTTCATTGTTCTTCCTTTCTCCCTTACATTCACGCATACACTCAACACAATCCCATTTTTCATTGTGCTATCTCAACAGCTCACTGAACGCTAGGGCTGTGCGATATGACTAAAATCTCATATCCCGATATAAGAATTCTATCGTCCCGATAACGATATAAATCACAAAAATTTAACATTTTCTGTAAATTCTGTGAATCTCGGGCAGCTCGACTTGCGTGAAGTGTTTCCAGCTGCGCGTCCTTTACCTGGAGTCGACTGTTTTAACCGATGCATGAAACTATACATTTTTAGACATAAGTTGTAACGGCCGCCATTTTCTTTGTATTTATTACATGGCGTGCTGCGGGTAAAAGCCTGTTCTAACGTTTGAGTCTAAGGTTTATCTTTTAGCACCTGGCGGCTCTTTTTTACTTCTAATCCGGTAAATAATCTTCACGTGATTCAGTTTATTTTGAAAAGTCTCAACAGGATCTTGAGCTTTATTGCGAAAGGTTTATGTGGAACATAAACAAGCGGACACGCGATGGTGTTACCGTCGTTGTCGCCAACAACAACACATAAAAACAGGCGCTTGTCCGTCAGTAGTGTGGTTATATTACATATAAGAGAAAGAGAGAACTTTAAGAAATTAATATAGCCACTACAGTGACATCAAAATGATGAAAAAATATTACCGTAAACAGTTTATTTTGCCACACCACGAAACAAACGATAGCATAAAATGAAACGATAGATGTTTTTATATCGTCATCCGATATATATCGTTATATCAAACAGCCCCACTGAACGCTGCCCTCGGGGAATAAATAGGGGTTCCATTATGTGCGGATGTGATTGTGTGATCCAGTGTGCATACAGATAACGGTCTGGAATATGTGCACTGTGGATAGGAGTGGGAAAGTTAGAAATTTCAATACTGGGATTTCTACATTTGACACAATACCAATAGATTAATGATATTCTATTCCTTTGTGATGTTGATAATGCTGCATCGATACTGTGAAAAATGACCACTGAAACCACTTCAAATAAATGTGCAACAAAAAAAATTATATTTTGACAACAGTGTGAAGTAATCTTACTCTTTATTAATTCTCTTCCGTATATGAGACCATTATTAAGTATAGTATTAAGTCTCTTTCTGGCCACCTAACAAGAAAATAATAGAAAATGCGGCACTGCTATAAACATCTAGAATAGGAATAGGAAAAAAGTGAATGAAAAGCTTTGCCGATGGAACAAATTGGAGCGACTGGAGGAAAGAAATGGACAAAGGAGTTTTAGGTGACAGAAACTATTTTTGTTTTCCTTTCATTTGCTAGTGACAGAGTCTCTTCTACTACAGCTCATCCTGATAGTCTTTATACACAAAAGATTGCACTAGTGTCTGTTTGCAAGTATTACTGTCACTATGAGGGTTGGACAAAAACAGGTCCAAGTATTAAAACAACAAAGTTATTATCCTGATTTCCTATGTGTCACACTCTGTAATATCATTTAGGGTAATGTCCTAACAGCATGTGAATGTGAAATCAGAGAGCGGGCAGTTGACTTTTGAGCTTATGTAGTCATCGTCAAAGTTAGCTTCCATCCTGACCTCTGTTGACCCTACATATTGCATTACCTGCCTCTCTCCCCCTTTCTCAGTACTGCTGACAGTACAGCACTTCTTCAGCAGTGATTCTGGGCTGTATCGCTCTCTGCCACACTCCCCAGCATCAGGTTTACCCCCTCTGGCAGTAAGACTCTGCAATTAGGGAAACAATTCCCATTTTGACATTAATGACCTACAAAGCCAGCATGTGTCACTTAAGGTTCTCTTAAATTAAAGTGACTTGCAACACCACAGCCAATAACCAGCAATCAGCTCATATTCTTGCCCTTAAAAGGTATGGTTAAATGACATATGGAGATTTGCAGATAAAAAGACAAAAATCAATGCAAAGGTGCATTTAACCCAAAAAATAAAAAAATAAATAATTTTTTTATGTGTCTCCATGTTGTAACTGCAGAGCTCAATTGTGTATTATAACTATTATAACTGACTACTGACCAAACTGACCACTGGAAACTCATGATTTCATATCCAAGCAGGATCCCCCTTTCTTACTATGCTAAATACAACTGCTTAATATCTCTATATGTGGGGATAAGTTACAGAGGAGGAGACATGACAAGAAACATGCTATTATACAGGAAAGAGGTTAGAAACTCACAACACACACACCAACCATGCATAAAAGCACAGACACACACACGGGACCAGACAGTCTGATGCCTGTCTTCCTCCGCCAGGGATGCAGAAAAGAGGGAGGAGGGATGGAGGAAAGGGAGCAGGCGGAGGATGAAAGCAGACGCAGAGCAATACCAATTAAGAACGACAGCCGCCAGAGAACTAGACAGGGCACACAGAGAAAGAAAAAATACTGCTGGAAAAGGGCAAAGACCAAAAGAATCCTCACTGGAGAGGAGTTGGAAACAAAACTGAATGAAGCTCTATTGAGGCTGGCAGACCAAGGAGAGACTGGAGGACAGGGGTGGAGTTGGAGGGGGGGGGCTGAAATATTCGTACACCTTGATCACTAGTGTCAAAAGAACCAGACAGCGAAAATAAGGTTGAGGGCAAAAAATAATGCAAGGCTGGTAGAGAATGGGAAAAATGGAGGATAACTGTGCTAATGTTATTCTCTGCGTTACAATGAAAGGGAGACACGGGACTATAAAAAAAAAAAAAAAGAAGAGCAATCAAAACACGGAGAATCATGTTTGGAATGGCTACAGACAACACCACAAACACAAGAGTAGGAAGAGGAGTTTCCTCTCTTGGGGCAGGGGGAGAATAACAGAGTCAAGACTCATGACCACAGATTGTGGTAAATCTGCCACCGCTGCCATTCAGAAAACCACCCATTCCTGTCGTATTATGGAAGCTATGAGACTCTCCAGAGCCTTATTACATGGAACATTTTAGGCAGCCTTTACCTGGGGAATAATTCCTCAATACCTGCTAATACTGCAACACACCCCAACTAATCTCCACAAATGTGTGTGGGAGTGCATTTGTGTTTTCTCAACCTGAACAGCTTGGGGAAAACAAGCCTGTAAATTCCACGGTTGGTAAGTGCTAATAACAATCTTCTTGTGTTTTCTATCCTTCAGTCTCAGTGAGTGCTCGGTTTGTAAGCATCCTGTGCATACAGTGCATGTCGGCTTTGCTTACAGCGGGTGGTCAAAATGGTCTATGAAAACATACAGTGCACTTTATTGCTATTAGACTAGGCTTGCTCAGTGAATTGTGGAATACATATTGTATGTTGGTAAAACCTGTAAAGAAGAGATGGCCCCTGGAGAGCAGTGTTTTGGTTTGGCGGGGGGGAATACTGGGGAGGAAGAAATGTCAAACAACCACATATTAGGAGTCAGTTGTGCTATAAATAACAGCTTTGAGGTTTGCTTCCAGAAAATTCTCTCTCACAGTCTTGGCTGCTGCCTCTGCCAAGCAGATATGAAACTTTAACACAGTGGCAGCTCATTAAACTGAAAAACAGCACAATACACAAGACTAAGCAAAGCCTGGTCCTTGCCATCGCCACTGCTAAAGCTTAGTGAATTCAAGAAGAAGCTGTCAAGCTGAATGTGTTGGTGTATGTGTTGATTTTTGAGTGCTTTCTATAGCTTGACTGCACTGTCGGCGTACCAGCAATTCTACCATTGCCAGTGGCACTTGTCTCTGTCAGCTAGTACATCTGGCTACCTTACCCACACCTAAATGTTATTCTAACCTGAGTCATAAACTGAGACTTAACCATCAAAGAGTCCTTTGAAGGTATATCAGGAAGTGAGGACTAACCAAAATTTCCCTACTTTCCACCAAATGATCACACACCCAAGGCTGAAAAGACAAAGTTCTACTCAGAAAAGATTGATGTTTAAGCACATGGGGATACACAATGTCCCATCAACAATTTACTGACTGCCAGCAGTATAAGCAATCAGTCAGTCTCTGAAAGTGAGAAGCAAGCCTGCAAAGAGATGCAGGAACAATGCCTAGAGGAAAAGAATGAAGGCAGAAAAAGTCACAACAGCTCCTTCTGTTTGGACAGCAGATGAGATACACATATATTCTGACACAAAAAAAGCCTACATCTATCAAAGTGAAATAAAACATTAGACCTTTTTTTTTTTAAATTTAAAGTAAAAATTGGCTTAACTGATCTAATAAGAATAAATACCCACCCTAGGTCTATGTGGCCAATAACAATCCTCAGAAATGTCTTGCAGCTATTGGTTGAGAAAAAAAAAACTGAGAAAACTACTAATAAAGATATTTAAATATGAAAAATACTTGCAAAATGACAGAGCTGCTGCCTTCAATGGTTTGTGCCTACTGTACTATGCTAATTTGCATATCAGCTATTATCTTGTTTTATATGTTTATTTTTATTCTTCCTACCTTTTAATACCGTTCTTGTTGTTTTTGTGTTGTAAGGGGACCTGATTTGCCACCAACAAACATGATTTATTTTTTATTTCCTATTGTTATAATTTGTCATATATTGAAGTGCAAATTGAGCTGTGAAAACCACTTTACATCCATACATCAATAAAAGTAAAAGCAGACGGATAAAGTTCATTGATTGTATTCAAGTTTGTGTTCAGGCGTAAGAATTGATGTGGATTATCAACCAAAGCCATGACCCCAGTGAAGGGAGAGCTAGTGCATCCTAGTGCGATTTACACTGCCATAACTGCAAGCTTTGTTAGTGCTGTAGGGACCAAGTCCTGTTATATAATGAGTACGGATGTCTGTTGATTTTGAGCAGGAAATGGGAATATTATATGGTTGCTTGTCCTGCATATTCTCTGTCAGTTTCTATCTGATGCCAATCTCCTTCTGTCCACGTCTCTCCAATTAGCTAACATGAAGTAGAGGGAGGGACCGGGGCCTCAACCAAACCTCGGCACATTGAACATTCCCCTGGACCCCTGCCAAGACTCTCAGGCAGCAGCTCGATGGGTTTCAGCTTCGCTTCCCCCATCCCCCTGCTTCCACCCAGTCCTAGCTTACCCTTGGTGGGCCCCTAAAGCCCCTGCCCCCTCAATTGGCACAGAAGTTAGATAAGGAGGACAATTACACATCCACCTCCCTTTAGTTTGTATGTGTGGCTACTAATCACAAGAAGATTCCTTAAACTGCCACCTTTTACTCACAACTTAAACTAATTTCATCCTTGCCTATTTAGAGTGCATCTTCAATTTTTGCAAATTCACAATCAAGAAATGCCAGATATGGGTATGAGAGTGTAAGACGTGGAGATCACATCTATCATAACATGAGATCACCATCTTATACCAAAACAACAGTAAAGCCTGGTCTACACGATGGATGGATGTAACCTAAAAAGCTTTGTTTTCTAGTTTACATCCATCGAAGGACACTGTAACCATTTATAACTTTCTGGTGCTCTGTTATTACAACTGCAAACACAAAGTACAGACACACTCCCCCTTTAGGGGTGTGCCCACATAAACACTACTCATTTGGTACAATGGCCAAACCAAACACCATTGCTTGGTAAATCTAGATCCTGCCCCCCTTGACATTAAAATAGCAATACAGTGAGCAGAGGAAGAGGTTAATGGCTTTTGGCAGCCCCCTATTCAATCCAGCTGATTCTACTGTCAATGTACCCTTACTTGAGGAGCACCCTGCGGCGGTGTTAAGCGCGTTATCTATCGCGACTGTGCCAGTTGTTTGAAAAGCCTCATAATCACAGGCTCAGTAACTACCTCACTAAAGCCTGGGATAGGGTCAATGACAGGGGGAGAGGACTGACAACAGAAGCCACACACAAGTCCAACTACAGGGGGCTTCACCAGGGCCACAACAAAATATCTGACAAGGAAAATAAACTATTTTACCACTGTACAGAAAAATGCATGGTGGATACAGTATATTTACACTTGGCCCTGCAGTGGAAACAAGGCTAATGATAGTAACTTACACTGGTGTTCATGTTTTGTCTGCAAAGGGTCAACTAAGGATAAGCAAGCCTTGGGTTTCCTTTCAAATAAATGATCCTGCCCCTTTAGTGATAAGGGGCTGCAGATGGAGTTGCTGCCAAGATTTGTCCTCCCGGCATTGTTACAATACACTCTAATCAAAACAGTGTCTAGATGCCAACAGCCTAAAGCCTGGTTAGATCCAGAGCCAACATGGGTAATGTGTTTCCTGCCTACAATGCTGCCAAAAAGGCAAAAGAAGTAATACAATTCATTGAGTCTGAGCCTCTGTGAGCCGAAATTTCTCATTTTGAATCCTTTTGCATTTTGGGACTAAGGTAAACGTCACAAGACTGAGCTAATTTAATTCAGAAATGTTTTAATGACAATAGGACATATACCAATATGTATGCCAGACTTTCTGCACATTTAATACATTTAGGTTATTTTTATACTACAACTGTTACATTAACAGTGACAGTGGGCTAACCACTTTCCACACATAAATACAGTTCAAATGAATTGAAGCTTTTTTTTTTTAAAAAGTTAAAAATAAAAAGGAACCAAGCAAATCTTTAACACTGTTTTCCCATCGGCAGTTCAACTTATAATGTTTTGCTTATGTTGACTAATTCCAGCAGGGCAGACTACCTAATTTACTGCTGCAGGTGAATGACATTAAGCGTATTTCGATACATGTTTCGATACTGTTGGTATAGTACTTTCTCTTCGTGCTGGAAGTAAAACTCCCCAGAGTGTCTCTCTCTGTCTGCTTTCATTAGCAACAGTTGCTAGAGTTGCATGTACACAGAGACTACTGCACTGCTCCCTCAGTATCACAGTAGGGCAGGTGGACAGTGGCATGCAAAAATCAGTGCTACACCCCCAGATACTCCACAGTGCTCCTGACTGCTTCTGGCAGAAAACCTGCACCTTCATTGCAGCATAACATGCACTGCCTAAGGAGTGACCCCCTCAATGGTGATCTAAGGTCCATGTGCAATCCCAAAATTTACCCTAGTGCCTTAAACCACTTGCTGTGGTTTAAGTGCTAGTTACAGTTGTGTCTGGTAATGGTAAAGGTAATTGCATGGTATTTAAGAAAAACTAAACTCCCTCCTCCTTTTTGTTCCACAGTGAAGAGCATCCTATTCTCTCCACTCATTTTGGACACCCCCCAAAACATCTTTTCAGAGCTATCCCCTTACTGCATGCTCATCAGCCTTGAAGGACCCTTAGCTCTGGGCAAAAAAGGGCTGTGTGTTTGTGCCTGTCTGTCAGCTGGCCGTCTAGGGTGCACTCAAGTCCTGATTAACAACTGGAGGGCATTACTTAATGGCAAAGGTATTGAGCTAGACATAAATAGTCACACAGTCCCATGGCCAAAAAAATGAAAGGCATTGCACATGTGCAGACACTGGCTGAATATGCCACAAAAATATTTACATTCACAGACAGTGCATATATCCATCATACACAAAAATAAACCATCCCCATCTGACTGCAAATGTACGGTGTGCCACTACAGCTTGGGCACATTTTTCATTTCATCACCTCACTGATGTGTGACGGTAGAGATAAGACAGTGGTGACAGAGATGTCAGAGGAGGGGTGGAGGAAAAGGGGGTTTGAAATTGAACAGGAAATTATGTACTTCAATTAAGACACGCGGTGGAGATATTAAAAGCTATACTCCAGCGCCTGGGGACAGGATGCACGAGGGGGGGAAGCAATGGAAAGCGACAGTTCAATCCGAGTTGGGAAGGAGGGGTGTGGAGGAAAGGAGGGAAGAGAGACAGGACAGCTATGTTTAATAATGTACTAAGAATTAGTGTAGTGGAATGTACAATGGTGTACAAGATACATAATGTGATACAGTTGAACCACAGACCGAAGCGTAGCGAAAATTGGGAACAAATGGGACTGTGACTTTGCCACATTTAAGAAAAGTGTAACTACATCGGATAGGCACGAATTAAAACATTTAACGAAAATATAAAAAGGTGTTACAGTCCTAATGCAACTCTGTGCTATCTGCAATCAAACTATAACTATAAAATTAGCGCCCCATTACCTTCTAATAACCACACAGACATTGGAAAAGGCAAAGCAATTCTCCCAGCGGCTCCAAGAAACCATCACATTACACACTCACATGTACATAGTGTGCTCCAGCGCACTCAGCCAATCATAAAAGGGCTATGATATAACACAAAAGTTCCCAACATATTCAAGACCCTTCAAATAAATACACTAAAATTAGTCATCAAACCCGCTTCTAAAGGCACATGGAAGAATACCTCGGTTCAATCAGTGTTTTCCTTTGCCGAAGAATGCCCTGCATAAACAATGTGAGCAGAAATCTGGGCAAAACAAACACGCTTAGTAAACTGTTAATGGACGTTTTAATGATGTAGTACTTGAGCGTTTGCCGGGGCATTACCGCTGTTGTTAACCGGGCTTAGTCTGTATGTCAATGAGACTAGAGCTGAGTGATATACTTTAGCTTAATTATAGAGGAAGACGGCGATTTTCATTTTTCGGCTGCCGCTACAATTTTTGATTGTCAAACGTTGATTAACATTATTAATCAGTTTGCCAAGAATCTAAAAATATATATAAATAAATTAAATGTATAAACTTACCTTGCTTTAATCACAGCTTTGGCAGCTTTCAGTTAAGAGTCGATGCATGGCAGGGGGGGAAAATGCATAAAAGCATTCTCCGATGTCTTTTCTAAAGTTACCCGTAAAGAGATGGAGCAGAGATTTAGTCGTAATTAAAGTCAGACTTGGTAGATAAGCCGACTGCTGCTGTAGCAGCTTGGTGACAAGATACCGAGGTAAACAACGGCTACTCAGCCAGATATATACACAGCAAGTACGGTAATTTATGCTTTGAGCAAGAAGAAAAAAGATTAAAAATAAAACCCAAAACACATACGCTGTGAAATTATTTTTACCAAAAAACAATTTGTTAAAACGTCACGATTTAACGGGGGGAGGGGGCGGGGAAGCGGACGAAGCACCACTAATAACAAAAACAAAAAAAATACGAACACGATTAAAATGACTTTTAAAAGCAGCTAAATTATGTAAGCTAACGTTAGCTGGTTGGCGTCGTAAGTCGTCGACCGTTGCAAGGTTTTGCAAACCAGAGAAATCAGGCAGTTTTCGTTAAAAAAAAATCGCCGATGACTTCTCGCGGAGCAAGCCGACGGCCGTCAGCCAGCCACCCAACTTGTTTTAAAGTGCAAAAGATTTTTGTTGTTGTTGTTGTTTAAGTCGTCGGTTGGACGACTAGCGACGGACTGGCTACCGCAAATGCAAAATGAGTAGCGACTCCGGGGAAATACATTCTGTGTTGATCCAGACGGCGGAGCGGACACTCATGGTAGGCGTTCAGTGAGCTCTCCTTGACAGTGGTCTCGCAGCCATTTTGTTCAAACTAACAACACTGCAGTCTCCGTCTCCTCCTCCCAGGGAGCAGACAGACCAGGAAGTCGCTCCGGATACGTCACTCCCGACCAACCAAAACACTAACCCCGCCCACTCGCCCCGCCTTCCTCCGGTCTTCAAACCTCCCGACTGGCCACCGAGGATGGACCTTTTTAATACAACCATGCGACGGACAACCAGGAAAAAAACAAAACAAAAAAGGGACAGAGGCAGCCAGCTCATATGTCCAGGGTAATTGCTGAAGCGTGCAGCAAGCACTGTGTGCTTAAAAAAAGAAACAAATGTGAGACATGTCATGCTGTGGAAAGAACATACATGAAGAAAGTATAGGCATTTTGAATTATATACCCAGCAGATTAGCTATTTAAGTCTTAAAGTTGCTCCAATCAGTTAATTTTAAGAATGGATCAAATTACTCAATATAATAGCAAAGACAATGTTTATAGTTGCAAACCTACTTTTGTTAGTAACCATGTGTAATCATTTTAGCCTCCTTTTAACCTATAGTTTTTGTTTAAAGGGCCACATAGTTTACATAAGATTTCATATTTTATCTAGTACAATACATTATGTGATGCATAACTAAAATGGTAAATGTGTATAAATTCCATAAGCAACTGGCAGTTACACTGTGAACTTTATTTAAGCAAGTGAAAATAAACCCCCCAAAAACTGGGGTCAGAGAGCCAGCCCCGGGTTGCTCTTACCCAAGATGACCTTTGTCAAGAATCTCTTCATCACATGATGTCCAGAAACACTGGGTGATAATTTTAGGCTATTCACAACATGATGGATGAGGTCGCCCTTGTGCACCCTCAGTCGCGTCTGCAGCCATCTCACAGAAAGAAAATGCAGCCCCTGTCCATTCTCTGCACTCCTTTCTCATGGAAATGACCGCTCCATGCACACACACACACACACACAGACAATGTGTGGTGGGAACAGGTCAAGACTGTGTTCCACAAAGAGGAGGGCTGACCAGTGAGAATGCTCCTATACATCGCAGGGAGAGACTACTAATGAGAAAGCCAGGGGCCCTGGCCAAAAGTTTTTTTTCTTCCTCCTTTTCAAGGCAATATGCCCAGAGCTATTAAATCAGCAAGCTCCAACTGAATGGAGAAAGCAGATGCTCCATGCTCAGGGGTTAAGAGAGGTGAGAGCAGAGGGGAATGCCTTCAGAAACGCCTTAAGGCAAGTGTAGTGCAGGCTATTAAAAGGGAAAATGCAGGAATTCGCTTGTAATGTGTGCCATTTGAATAAGCTGTGTTCCTAGTAATCATTTTGTCCCTGAATTAATATAATACGCTTACTTGAAGCGTCAATTCAGTGATTTATTAGGTCAAGAAAACTAAAGTGCATTACTTAGGAGATATCAAAGAGACACAGAAATGCATGCAGCACAAAGGACAGGTCAGACTTGAGACGAAAACTGTGGTTCGACATGATCTCAGCCATCAAAGGCAAGAGCTACTCAGGTGTATGTGCATTAAGAAAAAAAAAGACAGGGAGTGTGTCTCTCCTTGAGTGCAGACATTCACATGTATTTTATGTGAGTGTGCGCTCATCCCTCCCTGTTCCACATGCGCTCTCCAACTCATCACAGCTATTCTTTTAGGTGTCTTTGAGATGTTTCTTTGACTTCGCCAATTTCCCTAATTGCTTTCACATTTAAGAAGACTGCTGACAGAAGCGAGTCAATGGGAAAGGTCTGCCTGACATTCTGATAAGAAACAACCCAGACGAGCTGTAGTACTGCAGTGGTGGCAATCGCTCACTTCTTCTCTTCTTAGACAATACACCTCTCCTCCTCCTGCTGCTCTCGCCATCTCCTTCTCCTCTCCCCGTTTCTTTTTTTTTTTTTACTCCGTGCTCTTCTGCCTTTTGTTTTAATTCCAGTTCAATCACGAGCTCTGTTCCGCATAAGGTTTTAATTTCAAGCCTGCTGCCAGAGTCTGCCACACGCGCACACACACACACACACACACACACACATGCATATTCACCCAAGTATGCATGTGTATACACCAAACCACAAATTCCTATGCTTACCGCGCACACTTTACTCACGTTACAAGCACGCATACACACTTGTATGTTACAAGGCAACATGCAAATTTAATGCACGTGCTCTCTGGCTACGTCTTATCGAGACAAAGTATCTCCTACTTGAGACTTTAATATGCGCACACACACATTATTAAAACGCAGGCGCATCAGACAAATTACATAACCAGAATCCCGAACTGTATTTTTCCTTCTAAGATCAAAATCTAGTTTATGAAAGATCATGTAGATTTATGCGATCATTAAATGAATTCATAGCACTTACAGTCTATGTTTCTTTGCCTTACTCAAAAATACAAAGCACCTCTTCAAAGGTACTACCAAGAGCTTTCATTTTGTGGAATTAGCTAAACATGATCTGAGGATTTACCAAGTCCAAAAGCAGGTCTCGGTGTTAAAACCTCACTCACTACATAATGCAGAAAAAGAGATTTACAGTTTGGTGTATGATGTGGGGTAACTGATGACTTGGTGATGTCAGTATTTTGGTATTGATTATGAATACACAATCCTCTGCATCAGTCTGGACTCTATGTATGTGAGTAATCAAAATGCAGACAGCGAGCTACTGTCGCTTCTCTCAAAGTGACATTTCCAAAGGCATGACTTGACATATGCAAAAGGGCTGTCATGATGATAATTCTGACAGGAAGAGACCATCTCCTAACTGCCCATAAAAGAAGAATGTTGCACAGTGACTCCTCCAGTTCTGCCACTTCAAGGCGAAATTTGCAAGTGGGTTGCTTTGTGGTTGAACTGAAACATTCATGGGAAGCTTTTCTCACTCTGATTAGCAGTGCTGATTGAAGTGCCTATCCATTAAATACATGCACAGAGTGGGAAAACCCTGCTGAGTTGCTCATTGCTCATCTCCAAGGTCTGCAGCATTGCATTGGGAGATAAGGAAGACTGCTAGTAGCTAAAGGCATGCTAGTGCAGGAGAAGAGGAGGAGGGATCCTTTTCATTAACTTTCATTAAGACTAAAGAGCGAATTAGTGTAAGAAGAGGTCTGATGTACAAAAGTCGTGCTCTTTTTAGCTGTAGCCACATACAGCATGTATGAAGTTCATGAAGACACACAAATTCAGTCTAAGCACTGGCAGCAAGTGTCTCTAATCCTCTGTACTGCTCTGTACCCGTGTACTGCTTTGGGTAGCATAATAGCAAGAATAAACAGAAAGCAGCATCTGGTAAAGGGTTTTTGCTTGGGGTGGGAAAGGGGTTATGCAGTCTTTGTGTGTATGTGCTGGTGCTTTTAAGTGCATGCCTGTATTTGACTGTGTGTCTGCGGTGCACGTGTGTGTGTATGCATTTGCATGTGTCCATATGTGTGCTGTATGCGTGGAGGGAGGGAGGCAGAGCACAGCAGAGCAGAGCGTTGCAGTGCAGGCAGTAGGACAGCGTTTCTGAGCTGTGGTAATTTCCCCCGAGACAAGCGAGCAGGTAAAGGCCAGCAAAAGAGGGAGGGAGGGAGAGAAGGATAGATGAAGGCTGGGATAAAAGGGAGGGAGGGAGAGCATCAGCAAGCAAGTATGTCAGAGAATAATAAGGAATGATACAGCAGTGGCAGAAAAGAGGGCAGCACATTCGCCCAATCGAATGGGCACGGACTGCATTAAAAACGTTTCAAGGTTGAATTTAGCCGCTCTGATTGTCAACACATTACCGTTAACATTTGTATTTCCATTTCAAATGCCTTATCTTGTTAATGAGTGTTTCTAAACTGAGTCATTGTTTTTGTAATGAATTCATCTATTAATTACACATGCGCCGTTTTCTGATGACCTTGCTTTATTTTGTTACAAGCTGCAGACCTTAATATTAGCATACATTAAGCCCTGCTTATCTTTCATCCCCAAAAGCTAATACATCAAATTATCACCCGAAAAAAAAATGCATCAAGCACAATTGTGTTTTGCGCACCAAGGTTTGTGTGTGTGTGTTTGTGGGTGAGCACTCTCACTTATTAGCCCCTTCCCCCTCCCTTCTTGCAAACTCATTACCAGCATATAAGACCTGCATGGATTTTATGGTGTTTTGGGAACTGACTGGTTAATCAGATTTATTGCACACTTAAGCTTAATTGATTGCCTTTATGGATTCAAATGAATAATTAAGTACTAACAAGCCTAGTTTCTGTTTCATCATTCTGAAATGATGATAATGACCCACAGAAAGGGAAGGTAGTAGAAGTGTCAATCACAAAATGCCAACATAACAATATTTGCTTTTCAGGTCTGTAATCTACTGATCATAATAATGCTGTCAAAATACAGATACAAGCACGTTTTCCACTTAATCTCATACTAGTATTGGCCCAAAGCTGGAGATTTATTTTTCTTCACTTTTCACTTTGTATTTAAAAAATGTCTACTAAAAAATGAAGTATTATAAGCAGTTATACAGACAGCGAAAAGACAGCCAGCGCCTCATGATCAAGGCGCCCCCTGAACAAAGACAACATATCCTGACCTTCAGATGATCTTCATCAGATCAATACTATCATCGGCACAGACAAGCGGTCACAGATTAACCCAGACTCCTCTAACCAACCCCCAGCTCTCAACGCAAACACGTGCGCACACACTTTTCTCTCCCATACACAACAACAAACGTGCACGCATCTTTTTTAGCAGGGCCCTGGGTGTATTGACTGGTTTGTACTGACTGACACGCAGAAACACCACACGTACGCGCTTGTTGATTATACTTTTCTGGCTGGCTTTTATTGCACAGTATAAAGAGTGAAAGGGTCCTGTAGCTGTATCTATCCCCAGCTACAGGAAGGGGAGAGGGCGATCTACCCATTGCTGCCCTCATCTTGTTATGATTGCAAACATGTTGCAATTAAAAAAAATTAAAAAATAACTGACTTGCTTGTCAATGTAATATTATATGAATGACTGTTTCTGTATTTACATGCGTGTTTGACATTATGGAAAAGGGCAGAATAAAGCCCATATGGATATACATATACAGGTCTGGCACTGGATATCATTTTCCCCACACCTCTATACAAACATTACATTTCCAGACACAGAGAAGAATATGCATATTTGACACCCCACCAGCCATTTACATGGAATACGTACCAATGAGCAACACAAGCAAATTGATATCTATATGTCTGCAAGTGGCCAGAAGGCAACTGACTTAATCCCAGAACCAATGTAAATGTTGGTGGCATATCTACAGGCAAGAGCTGATATTTAGAAGTCCATTAACACAGGGTGGAGATGGGTTAATTCACTGTGTGTAGCTGGAGATCCGGAGGGAGTTTAGGGCATACAAAGAAGAAGGAGGAGAGAAATGGATAATGGGAGGGAAAGAGAGGCGAAAGAAAAGAGGGTATAATGCAAAGAGAAGAAAGAATGAGAGGAAAAATACAAATAAATGTGGAGGGAGGTAGATGTGTATATAAGCAGGGATGGTGTGGTGGGGGTGCTGGGGATGGCAGTCGGCTGAATGTGTATGTGTGCATAGTTGTTGTGAGCATTGCTGCCTGCTATCATCCGCCTGAGCCTGGGCGTCAGTTTGATTAATGCTGCTTTCCTCCAACTGACCTCCAAGGTCACTGGAATAGTGGGTACTCAGCCGCTCCCATTTGCTGCTTTACCAGAGGGGGGTAAGGGCCATATAATATGCTCCTCCAGAGTTTCCTCTGTTTTTCCTGTTTCCACTTTCGTCTCTGTCCCTCATTTAAGCTCTATCTCTCTCTCATCCTCGCCGTCTGTCCGTCTATCTCTTTTTTCCCTCCCCACCCTCGTTCTGTCCCGCCTCTCTTCGGGCTCTCTCATTCTGGTCCTCATCCATCTCTTTCTCTCTGCCACCATTTCTCTTTCCCTCTGTTTGACTCTTATGTGCTCGCCACCAGCACTCTCTAATCTGAAATGCAATCAAAAGTGGCAATAATGCAATGTGTTTGAAGACGCTGGCGAGAGGGAGAGAGAACAGGCCGGGAAAGGGCCATTAGGCCACCGAAAGAGGTTTAGATAAACACATTCACATTTCTCACACATACTCACCTCCACACAACCACCACTTCCTCCCCTCTCTCCGTTCACAGAAAGACTGCCAAGGTGAAGGCATATGAATAGAGTTGTCCTACACCAATAGACACTTGGCACTGACACACTTCCTCTGGCAGAGACGCTCATAGCAAATGCTACTTATTGTGCCAGACGGCCTTTCCTGGCATGAACCTGACAAGAAGGGAGCCATGTACATACAAAGAGAGGAAGAGAGAAAGACGAAGGCTGAGACATGAGGAGGGCAGTGAAAAAGTTAGTTTTCCTTCTACTCAACCCCCCAACTCTATCAGTTGTACTTTTTTTGTTAGTCCCTGATTAACCTGATAATTTCCCAGTTTTTTCTTCCAGTTTTGTATTACTAATCTCCTTTTGCCCCATCTATAGAAATCCTCACTACATATAATATATTGTCAACACTTATCCTCTGGACAGTACACAATATGTATTCGTGTCGGTTGTGTGTGAGCTTTGTTCAGATCAGCTTTACTTGCTTGAAACATAGCCTGTTCATTCGTTTCTGTGAAACCTGTGGGTTGGCACAGTGGGGAGTCCCGATGCACAGGGCACTTCTAGGTGTTTTTTCTTGGAAGCCATTTCTTTTTCCATTGTATTATAAACCTATGTTTAGTGTTCTTGTGGATGTATGGGTCAAACTGAGCCTCCAGATTGCATTTCATCTCATGAGAACTTGTAACAGTACAACTACACAAACAAAATGCTTGCTTTTTACCACAGTGCTATTTTCAGACTGAGCACCTGTACAGCTCTGTGAAAAGGAAACTTGGCATTTGATGTACAGGTCTTTTTATCTGTCTGTGTGCACCACATGGCAGATCTTTGTAAAAATGTACATCAGATGTCTTTACTGGTTCAGTCCAAGACCTGACTGATGACTTTAAAGCTAGATTGGGCCCAAATTTTTTCTTATTAGGCTGGGTAGGATCTTGTTCAATAGGCATGGGCTATCAAATAAGTCAGTAGGTCCAAAAAAAGGTAAGCAGATTCCACATCATACGAAATCATCAGGCGTTGATGAGATTTATTGTATAAAATGATGACTTTTGCATTGCCAGGTACTGAATTGGTTTGAAAAATATTCATTTCTGTCTACTAATTGTTCAGTTGTCTAGAGAATATTTAATTCTTGGATGAAACACTAGACTTTTCATGGATTTATGTAAATATGTTTTTGAATACATAATGAATAGATAATACCTGTTTCTTAGTTTATAATAATCCAGTTAATGCACTTTCTGACTATGGCTGCTTCTTAATTGATAGTGCATCGCGCAGCTCTCTCTCGGTCCATTCAAACAAATAGCATTTTGGATAAGGTCTCATTTTTAGACAGTTATTACATGTATTCACATTGGCACTGACTGTGATAGGGTTTTATTCCAATCACGTTTCTCCTGTTGAAAATTCATTCATGTAGCTCATGTTTGGGTATTTTCCACCAGTCCAGTCAATGCAGTTTATTTCTGTTCAAAACTTTTGTCATCTGTAAGACAGACCTGACTAAGATGGCATCCAAAAGTGTGTACAAAGAAGCCAGCAGTATAATCACAGCCTGGAGAGTTAGCCCTGGTGTGCACCATCAATTTGTCTCACACTCTGTACCCTCCATCCCCCACCTCCTTTCCTTTTTTCTCTGTCTCTCCATGTTCCCTTTTTCCAGTCAGTGCCTGAGCGTGAGCGACACACACACACACACACACACACACACACACACACACACACACACACCTGAGCATCATGAATCTTTCATGTGAGCGGGCTGTATAATCCCTGAGGCGTGCTCTCTGAGACCTATACACACCCGCCTCCATCACCTTGAGAGAGGGAAAGCCATCACTGGGAATGAGGGAAAGAGACAGAGTGAGAGAGAAGGCGAGGGATAGAGATCGAAAGATAGATGGAGAGACATGGAAAGGGGGGGGGGGGGGGGTGAGTGGAGAGAGGAAAGGATGAGGAGGAGGATGAGAAGGAGGAGGGAGTGCAAGGGTGTGGGAAGCAAAAGACAAATTGAAGGTGTTAAGTAGGACCTGGCTGGAATTACCTCCCTTCTTTTGACCACTGAGGGAGGAATAAAAGAAGAGAGATAACAATGGGAGGTTGGTTCTCTTTCGTCTTGGGTGCTGAAGGCAGCACTGGAAAGTCAAAGTGTATCATTTCAAATCTTTGTCTGATGGAAGCACAATGGAAACTGAAAAATGGATGGCATCAGGATCTATATGTCTTCTAAACTGCCTTTTAAATAGATGCCCACATTATATCGACACAGGGCACATCCATGCATACATACAGTGTACATACACATTTGTTACAATACACCTTGTTGAATGGAAAAGTTTAGGCACCCCAAAAAACAGTATTCTTAATGCACATTTTGTGACAATTTCATGGGCTAAAAAACAATTATTGTTGCAGTGTGATTAACTAGTTTGACCTCAGTTGACTTTTCAGAAGTTGCCAGGCAGCTGAAGAATTAAGAATTCATTAAGAATTGTCAACAGATGACAATTCAGAGCCTGATACTCTTTAACCTTATGCTAACACTCAACAGCCATGGGATCCTCTAAACAACTAATTGGAACATGAAAATTAAATGATGTTTAAAAAGCCGAGTGAGTCTATCAAAAGAAATTTAAAGCACTTCCATCTTGAAAGTGGCACTCTTCAAAAATTGTCTTTAAAAAAAAAACAGTGGGTACATTTGGAGTTGTCAAGAAAAAAAATAGGTGCTAAAGGCACAAAGGGGGAAGAAATTGCACACAATCAGACACAAGCCAGAAATAGAGCCTGTTTATTGAAATGTTGTAGCCTTTGTGAGAATATTGAAGCTTAAGAGGGTGCACAGTGTTGCAGTCATGGAATGGTCTAGAAGACCAAGTCAAACTTCAGATAAGTTTGACTTTCTGCCTGCTGGGCAGAAAGTCAAAGCTAAAAACTGCAGAGAATCCACAGGAAGCTTTAGCTGAGACAGGACTGGCAGTGCCGCTTCAACATATCGTGCACAGCAATGATGCACAAAGACAGCCTACATGGAAAAATCATCTGAAACTAACCTTACCTGCAACCGAATCACAAAAGTTGACGACACGGCTCTGCAAAGCAACATCTGCGTACGCCAGAAATGGTTTTGAAAAAAACAACTTCTGTGGACGAGAAAATGTTTAGAGCAGCATTTATTTATCAGAACACCTAGCAAACTGTTCAGCATGCAGGTGTAAATACTCTGCATGTGGTTATGTGGCAGCGGCGGTACAGGAAGCATTGCAAAGATAAAGGAACATCGCTCCTCCAAACACCAGCTAACTGTAGACACAATGACTCACAGCTAGCTGTAAGTACTATGTGTTGACCACACTTACACATGCTACATTTACAGTTTAATCACTTTAAGACTGCAATAAAATGTAACTTTACACTTAACATAAACCAAATATGAATTTCCAAACTATATTTGAAATTCAATCTGAACACGAGAAATAAAGCTCTACAATTTTTATATGAAAATATCAAACTTAACCAGCCTATTTATTTCTGCTTTTACCACAGAATCAGTGTAATTTGATCTTGTTCAGTTTCTTAACCCAAGAAAAGCCAAACCCACTAAAAAGAGAAAATGATGTCCTCCTATAAGAAACTCTGCAGTGGTAGACAGCTGAGAGAGAAACACAGACAAAAAAGGAATGAGATGTTCAAATCTGTTATTATAGTCCCTTTCCCCCCACATACAAAGACCAAGGTCATCATAAAGTTTCTTCAAAGTCCAGTTTTTTTCTTTAGCTCACTCTCAAGAGAAATATCATCAAACCCAATATATGAAAAAGACTGAGATGCTATCAAATAAAAATGGCTTAAATGACAACAGGGTGTTCATCAGCTGGACATCTTGCAAGTTTCCTAATATGATATTTTTTGATGAATGAATCTTTATTGTTAACACATAAATTCCCTGCCTGCTACGCGCTTTATGATATAACGACAGCATACTCACAATAGACAGTTTGCTTACCCTAACACATGGGATGATAGACAGCGTTTTTTCCACCTTCTCTTGTGTTATGAAAGCCATTTCTTGTTTGCCATCCTTTTTCATCTCAAGCTTTAGGATGTGTTCTAATAAATACACCATATTAGTCCCTGCAATAAACTCCCACCACAGTTTATCAGCTTCATATCGGCTTGCTTTGGAGTGAGTCAACCCGACTGCAGGTTGTCTCGGTAAGTTCCTAATGGAGTGACAATGGAGAAATCATAGAGACTGGACAGCATAGTTGTGGATGTTGCAATAATTACCTGAGATGACAGTCAACACAGCAGCGGTAAGCACCTTCTCACTGGCCTGATGAGCTTATTATGCCCCCCAACCTTCACACCCCATGACCCTGATTTAATTTGACACTGATTAATAAGGCTGTACAAGACAAAAAGGTGGCTCGTGCATGTGTGTAGACATGTGTTTGCAAATACGGCTGTCTCCGTGCATATCACTGAAATCATGCTGCAGATAGATAAGCATGTAAGGAGAAAAAAAAGATACTAATGATACTGATGCATGTGAAGTTCCATATATCTCACTGGGATGTCTCAAGGTCAGAATGAACGAACAGCTGAGGAAAGGTTGAATAAAGGAGAAGAGCTCCTTCATATACAAATGCATGCAGGAACAACAGTATCAGATATGTAATTACAGTGGGGCAAAAAAGTATTTAGTCAGCCACCGATTGTGCAAGTTCCCCCACCTAAAATGATGACAGAGGTCAGTAATTTGCACCAGAGGTACACTTCAACTGTGAGAGACAGAATGTGAAAAAAAAAATCCATGAATCCACATGGTAGGATTTGTAAAGAATTTATTCGTAAATCAGGGTGGAAAATAAGTATTTGGTCAATAACAAAAATACAACTCAATACTTTGTAACATAACCTTTGTTGGCAATAACAGAGGTCAAACATTTACTATAGGTCTTTACCAGGTTTGCACACACAGTAGCTGGTATTTTGGCCCATTCCTCCATGCAGATCTTCTCGAGAGCAGTGATGTTTTGGGGCTGTCGCCGAGCAACACGGACTTTCAACTCCCGCCACAGATTTTCTATGGGGTTGAGGTCTGGAGACTGGCTAGGCCACTCCAGGACTTTCAAATGCTTCTTACGGAGCCACTCCTTTGTTGCCCGGGCGGTGTGTTTTGGATCATTGTCATGTTGGAAGACCCAGCCTCGTTTCATCTTCAAAGTTCTCACTGATGGAAGGAGGTTTTGGCTCAAAATCTCACGATACATGGCCCCATTCATTCTGTCCTTAACACGGATCAGTCGTCCTGTCCCCTTGGCAGAAAAACAGCCCCATAGCATGATGTTTCCACCCCCATGCTTCACAGTAGGTATGGTGTTCTTGGGATGCAACTCAGTATTCTTCTTCCTCCAAACACGACGAGTTGAGTTTATACCAAAAAGTTCTACTTTGGTTTCATCTGACCACATGACATTCTCCCAATCCTCTGCTGTATCATCCATGTGCTCTCTGGCAAACTTCAGACGGGCCTGGACATGCACTGGCTTCAGCAGCGGAACACGTCTGGCACTGCGGGATTTGATTCCCTGCCTTGTAGTGTGTTACTGATGGTGACCTTTGTTACTTTGGTCCCAGCTCTCTGCAGGTCATTCACCAGGTCCCCCCGTGTGGTTCTGGGATCTTTGCTCACCGTTCTCATGATCATTTTGACCCCACGGGATGAGATCTTGCGTGGAGCCCCAGATCGAGGGAGATTATCAGTGGTCTTGTATGTCTTCCATTTTCTGATGATTGCTCCCACAGTTGATTTTTTCACACCAAGCTGCTTGCCTATTGTAGATTCACTCTTCCCAGTCTGGTGCAGGTCTACAATACTTTTCCTGGTGTCCTTCGAAAGCTCTTTGGTCTTGGCCATGGCGGAGTTTGGAGTCTGACTGTTTGAGGCTGTGGACAGGTGTCTTTTATACAGATGATGAGTTCAAACAGGTGCCATTCATACAGGTAACGAGTGGGGGACAGAAAAGCTTCTTACAGAAGACGTTACAGGTCTGTGAGAGCCAGAGATTTTCCTTGTTTGAGGTGACCAAATACTTATTTTCCACCCTAATTTACGAATAAATTCTTTACAAATCCTACCATGTGAATTCATGGATTTTTTTTCACATTCTGTCTCTCACAGTTGAAGTGTACCTCTGGTGCAAATTACTGACCTCTGTCATCATTTTAAGTGGGGGAACTTGCACAATCGGTGGCTGACTAAATACTTTTTTGCCCCACTGTACGTCAGGTAAATGCGCAGGTGTTGGAGGGTTTTGCCTGCGTTTTTTATGTTGTTGATGCTTCAGGGTGAGCATGTATAGGACCTATACTCATAGGTCTCCACTCCTTCCAGCACACACACACACACACACACACACACACACACACACACACACACACACACACACACACACACACACACACACACAGTTGTCCCTTCCTTGGTGGAACAGAATGGAGGGGGCAAGTAGGTTGAGACTGAGGGGTGGGGGCCGTGGATGGTGGACAGTGCAGTGCCAATTTCACGCCTCCACTCCTCTCTGCCTCTTTCAGCTGCATGCTGTATGCTCCTTCTTCTCCCTACCTCAACTCTCTGCTTCCCCCATCTATAAACGCACACAGCCTTTTCTCCAACGCCTGTACCACCCACTCCATCCATCCTCCCTTGCTCCCGCCATCCTCTCTGCTTAGGCTGGAGTATGACAGCCCAGTTGCTTAGGGGATGCTTGTCTAAATAATAACCCAGAGAACAGAAAAGACCAAAACTGTCATGGTTCTGCAGACCCGGTGTTTTGAATGTTGTTTAATCATTACTGTTGCATTCTTAGAGTGACTTTACTTTCCTAGTTTCGTTTTCTTGCGTTTATGAGTTTTCTGATTATTGTCTTTATCTCTTGTGGTTCTGGTTGATTTCCCTTTAGTGTTTCCCTTTCTCTGTTTCTTTTTCCTCAGTGTCTCCTGTGGAAGTCAGTGTCTTGTCTCCGTGTTTATTTACCTACCTGTGCCTGTCCACCCTCTTCCCCTGTGTCTCGGTGTTCTGTCTTCCTTACCGGTTCCCATGTTCTTCTCTGTGTTTCATCCTTTGTCTTCCCAGTCTGTTGTGTGTTTGCATGTTTGTTTATTCCCGTCTTAGTTTTAAGCTTGTGTCTCGGTCTTCGTGCTACTTCCTGTCTTATTTTGATAGTCCTTGTCTCATGTGCATTGTATTCAAGGTTTGCTTCCCCTGTCTCGTTATGTCTAATTTGTTCCTGCTGTGCTCTCACGTGTTTCCACTTCCCTAATCATCCCTCAGTTTATATATCGTCTCTGTTTTCCTCGGTCCTTTGTCAGAGCAACTGTTCACCGACATCGTTTAGTTTGGTTTTCTTATTTGGCTCTGTTTTGAGAATCCGCCTGAATAAAGGGCTCGCCTTTTGTTTAAGTTCATTCCTGCCTCCGCTGTCTGCATTTGGGTCCTCACTCTCCGCTCCACACGATCTGCCACCCGCAAATCTTGACAAAAACAGAGTTCCCTTAGAAAGAAACAAGGTAGGAAAAAAACTAAATCACCAGTAGAGTAAAGCACCACATGAGAAACCTTGTCTCAACTCAGCCCTTCAGCACTCACATCCAGCTCTCAAGATGGATGCCTCGGTGCATTCACTTCTCATGCTTGGCAGCACAAGGACAGAAAGAGGGCACGAGAAAAAAAACAAACCAAACAGCTCAATTTGCATTCGCAGAGGTAACATTTGTTTATCGCATGTATGACACCCCTCTTAACGACCCCACCGCTGATTGAAGCAAGCTTGCTAATTAAGCATTAATTACAAAACAATAGAAGTGGCAATTAGATGGTAGCATTTCAATGTGTAATATTCCCACCTGGGCTATTGTTAACATAGCATTATTACCATCACCGCCTGCTGTGGTTATGGTTATCTAAACAGTCATAAACATCATCTCGCGCATACTGTACCACCCACAGTTGCCGTACAACTAAGTAATATGTTTTCTCTCTCTCTCTCTCTGTCCCTGCCTCTCTCTCTCCCTGTGTGTGTGTCTCTCTCTTTTTCTAGTGGCAAATATCAGCCGTTTGTTTCATCGCTGGGTTTTAATTGGTGAAAGCAGTGGGATTTACACAGGCACGCAGGCGGCAAGGGTTTTCCCTTTGTAGTGGCACAATGTTTACAGTCCTGCTGCAGAGCAGTCTGGGGCCGTGTGGACGACACCTTTGTTAGTGCCCCATTACATACAGGCAGAAAGATAAACCCTGCTGCTCTTTTGCAACACATATAAATGCTGATATATAGGAAAAAAAATAGAGACAGATTTGCACAGAAACACACATATATGTCTAACAGTGATGAGGAATTCAAGAGATACTGCTAGAATGACTGGAAAGTGTTGGTTAAGGTGCGTGTGTGT